>NC_089757.1:4358769-4366269 GCF_040412425.1 Macrobrachium rosenbergii | reverse complement strand
AACAAAGGTAAAGCGATTTATTAAAATAATCTGAAGGATAAGGTGGGGGGATCTTGATAAGGCCGCTGGTTAACCATCGAGTTGTAATAAAGGGAAAGGTGAATGAAAGGTTAGTATCTAACGGGACTCAGACGACATGGATGCCTGAATTACCCAAATCACCAGTTGATAAGAGGACAACAAGTGTCTGAATTATACACGTCACAGACTGGTACTTGGATAAAATTAGTCCTTGAAGTATCTAGAACATATACTGGCACACGTACGACAGAAGTATGTGAATTATCACCAAGCGTTTCGGGATGAAGTTGACGTCCGCACGGGGAATGTATGTTTATGAGGCACAATTGACAACGGTGTCTTGCGCACAAACATATATATATATATATATATATATATATATATATATATATATATATATATATATATATATATATATATATATATATATATATATATATATATACACACATAATTATTTATATTAGCTCACAGATGTGGGTTTTGTTTGAACACGTGTGTTCACATCTGCACAGTTTACTTCCGGCGGGCCATTCATATAGCTAAGTTTACCTGCTATCAAACTGACGGATCTCTAATCTCCATTAATAAGCTGATACCTGATTCCGCACACGTCAACTGGCCTTAATCACGGAGGCTCCCAAGAACCACCACTGACAAATTATTCAAATGCGGGATGACGCAAGTAAAAGGTTATTTTCTTCGCATCAGAAATAAAAGTCTATTAAGTATTCGAGTCAGCCTTTTTTTTTTTTTTAATACCAAAGTGACCCAGGACAGAACCACCTGAATCTAGTTTGACCACTGTAAGAAGCGCAGTTAGCGATGAAAATGGACATGAAGATTCTGAAGGCGCTGATTATCCAAGTAAGTATGTTAATGCAGATGGTGGGACAGTGGAAACTGTTGGTTCATGTAAGCATTTAGGAAGCAAATGTGAAGGTAATGGTGGGATGAGCAGGGAATCATTGAATAACTGAAGCAAGGGAGGTAACAGGGTGTAAGCAGAAGAGTTTCCTCGTTGGATGGGTCGGTATAGTTCTCGGCTAGCACTCTGCTGGGCCCGAGTTCGAGTCTCCGGCCGGCCAATGAAGAATTAGAGGAATTTGTTTCTGGTGATAGAAATTCATTTCTCGCTATAATGAGGTTCGGATTCCACAATAAGCTGTAGGTCCCGTTGCTAGGTAACCAAATGGTTCTTAGCCACGTAAAATAAGTCTATTCCTTCGGGCCAGCCCTAGGAGAGCTGTTAATCAGCTCAGTGGTCTGGTTAAACTAAGGTTTACTTAACTTTTGTAAGCAGAAGATCTGAGATTTTACGGAATCTGGAAGAAAATTAAAATTTAAAAGAACCCTGTAGCAATCATTATTATGATAGTTTTTTTAATAATCGACTAATCCAGCGTTATTAAATACTAATCGCTAGCCAAGGCAATAAATATGAACAACGACAGCAGTCAGAGAGGACGAGACAAAGACAAATGACAAGAAAATAAAGAAATATAGATACTTTATACTTCTTGTTAACGACACATGACCATGCATAAGATGAAGGTACGACTAACAGCAATCGACCTTCACTGGAAATAAATATTAACAAAAAATGTGAATGAATAATGAAAACCACAAATGCTTTTGAAGCTGCACTTAGTAAAAAAATCCTCAACCAGTCAAGTCATTCAGGCACAAAAGTTTCATTTTGTCATTTGACGCACATTTTCCAAATCCGTCCAGTTTCACTATATGTGGAGTATGCAGTGCTGAAATGATGACAAATGTGGTAGTATGATGGAGAAGTGGAGAGAAGGAAGAGCCAGTGTTTTGATGAGGTTTAGAAGCAGTTTGGCGAAAACTCTGTATAATTCGGAAACACTTGGAGTGAGGTTGACGACAACCTAAAAAGTAAAAGGAAGACGGAGTGAAAAAAAGAAAATGTTGGAACGGGATGGTCTAAAATATCCAGTCATCGAGAAGGGGCTGCGTTCGAAGAGCTAATGTGTTTGTTCATTCAGTTGCTTATGTTGTGGAAGTCTCAGGAACATTTATTCAGCATTTCTAAACTCAACATTTAGTGGGTAAATGTAGCAGTAATTGTAGTCTTGTTTCGTTCTTAACAGCTACCCTCTGTTGATTACATGAGGTATGTGTACACACACACACACACACACATATATATATATATATATATATATATATATATATATATATATATATATATATATATATATATATATATATATATATATATATATATATATATATGGGTGGCATTCTGTCTACTCTGTTGTTTGTATTGGTCGTGGATTACGTTATGAAAAGGGTTACAAGAGAAACGGATGCAGGTATGCTCTGGGGATAAAATGTGAAGCTTCTTGACTTGGATTATGCTGATGATATGGTTTTGATCTGCGAGGGACCAGAAAAGATGCAGTGTGTGTTGGATTGTCTAGTGAGTGAAGGTCGAAAGGTTGGTTTGGTTATTAATAGTGGAAAAACTGACAGCATGAATATGAATATTGAAAATGCACAGGATTGTCTCATTGAAGGCTTGGTTGTAAAGCAAGCGGATAAGTTTAAATGTTTAGGTGCTTATTTAGATAATGATGTTCCTCCAAGTACAGAATTTATGGAAAGATTAAAAAAGGTTCATCAGGCAATGAGAATGCTTAAAAAATATTTTGAAAAATAATAGCAATTTTTCTGTGCATACAAAAAAGTCAAAATTTCTAAGGTAATGGTCAGGAGTATTTTGATTTATGGGCATGAGTCATGGTACAGTACAGTGGCTTCGGATAATAAATTTTCAGCATTTGAAAATAAGACACTCTGAAGAATAATAGGAATTAATTGGGGGGATAGGACATCAAATAACAGAATTAGAGAAGTAACGGGGGTGCAGCTGGAAGTGGTTAGGCCATGTGTACAGTAGACAGGGAATAGTGCGAGATACACCAGGGTGGGTTGCCCTTGGTAAAGAGGTAGAGGTAGGCCCAAGGAGACATGGTTAAGGACAGTAAGGCGGAAAGCAGGAGACGAGTGTTAGGGAGATCTTGAGGAGTTAGCCCAGGACAGAATGTAGTGGCGTGAGTTCATCTCCGTGGGTGCCATGGGAAATGACTGATTGATTGATGTGTGCGTGTATGTATATGTATATATATACATATATATATATAATGTTTGTGTATATATATGTATGTGCGCATATGTATAGATATACATATATATATCTATCTATCTATATATATATATATATATATATATATATATATATATATATATAAAACTTGTTTCGTTCTTAGCAGTACCCTCTGTTGATTACATTATAATATATATATATATATATATATATATATATATATATATATATATATATATATATATATATATATATATATTTTTTATTTATATATATATATATATATATATATATATATATATATATATATATATAAACATATCTATTAAAAAGTGAACTGTGAGTCTAAGTACACAGCTCATTTCAGCCTCTAAGCAACAAACGCTTCAACACTTTACTACGATGGTGAGGATGGTTCCATTCCGGAACTTGTAACCGTAATTCGAGACATACGTACGCATGAGCAAGAACAGACTTACTTGAATTCAGTTTGGATTCGCATAAGCTGAAGGAGGCTATTATGGAATAATAAACACGAGCTAGTTTTCACCCGCAAGGTAAGCACTCAATACTTCAGTTAGTAACTTCACTTTCCAAGCTTGGAGAAACAACACACTCGGTAAGTCGACTTCGGTTACACCTCACTCTTCACTAAGAGAACGATATTATCACTGAAGTCAGTTCGAACTGTTCGATGCTGTCAGCAAAAGAATGTATGAAGGAACCAACGACCTTACGGCTGTAAGTTTAACTGCCACTTAGGCTTGGAACAATTACCGAGATCGATGGATAGCAAGGTTACCAGGGTTTAGTTTCTATTCTTTGATTTCATAAAAAGAATATCTTCACAACTATTTAGCTCACTCTAACGTATACGCTGAATTTTAACATAATTTGCATGCCGCAGGCAATTCAGTGCTTTTACAATTGTGTATATATATATAATAAATAATATACAGTATATATATGTGTGTGTGTGTGAGTGTATATATATATATATATATATATATATATATATATATATATATATAATGTGCGTGAGTGTATATATATATATATATATATATATATATATATATATATATATATATATATATATATATATATATTGGTGTGTGTAATTCGTAAATATTTTTCTATACTAAATAAAGTTGTTCTCCATAGAAAAAAATCTCTCTCTCTCTCTCTCTCTCTCTCTCTCTCTCTCTCTCTCTCTCTCTCTCTCTCTCTCTCCTGAATAATTCCTTCTCCGTTTTTTCCCATCATATTTCCCCTTATCCCCCTACATGCTCGATCAGCGTAGGTGTCACCCTTCTCCCCTACGCCTTCCATAGGGATGTTTTTCCATGTTTTTTGAGATACCTCTCATTTACACATTTCTGTATCATTTGCTCCGAGGAAAAACAAGCAAAAATAACAGAAATTTTCTCCGCTCTACCTAAAGGACAAAGAGGATATTGACATTTGCTTTACGCAGAAGCAGACAGTGTGTCAGCTTGTTTACACTTACGTTGCTCGAATGTTTTTTTTTTTTTTTTGCGATTGGAGAACGTGTCGTTTCAACAAAGATCATGAATGGAATGATACTGGATATTTTTTGAGAGGGAATGAACATTGAAGGGAAGGGAAATCAAATATAGTAGCATATTTTTTTTTCAATCTATCTCTCTCTCTCTCTCTCTCTCTATATATATATATATATATATATATATATATATATGTGTGTGTGTGTGTGTGTGTGTGTGTGTGTGTGTGTGTGTGTGTGTGTGTGTGTGTGTCACACTCTGCTCTCGGATTATATTAGAATTTTCCCTATCCATATGCCTGTTCAATTGCATAAGGAACAACAAATAAAATAGAGCAGCTCTCTCTCTCTCTCTCTCTCTCTCTCTCTATGTTTGTGTGTGAAAGAAATGGAAGCGTTCTATCCCCAACGGAGCATACACACCACTAAAGAACAGGCACGAATCCCGCTGCCGGAGAGGCGATAATCATTGCACAAATTTCTTTTCTACTTTTCAAAAAGAGTGAGTTTCAGAATTTCACATATCCTCTCCTCAGGTCCCTAGAGCTTAACACCTTTTTTTACCCTAGCGCTAGGGAACAATTATTCCATCCATCAACATGTCACTCGAGCATCCGCGTGCCAGTCAGGGGAAAACGGTAGCATTTTGCTCCCTGTTGGGGGAATTACGTATCCGATGGCTTAGTCCACTTTTTCATCTCGACTCCTGCAGAGAGAGAGAGAGAGAGAGAGAGAGAGAGAGAGAGAGAGAGAGAGAGAGAGACAGACAGACAGACAGACAGAGAGAGAGAGAGAGAGAGAGAGAGAGAGAGATAGACTGTTTCTGACAGGATACGGTGTAACTTGACAGAAGATTCCTGGTATCTGTCCCTTATGAATATACATATCTCTAATTACGACAAAAAATACTTTAGGCATTTATCGCTCATGATTAAAAATCTTGATGACCATCGGATTGCACACCGTGTTACTTAAGTCTACCAGCACCTCCGTACTTGATAAAAAAAAGGTATTTCTTTTATTCTCTCACTTTTCAGGTTCCCCTCTCAGTTATCTTTACCATTTATTTGCATCTTTTTTTCATCTAAATGTAGAATGATGGACGACGCAATTCTAATTAGAAGTGCTCTTAGGAGTGCTCTTGGGCTGTAAGAACACCCCTCACTGTTTTCTAATTTAGTGCCTGTGTTCTTTCTTAAGGCAAATGGGGCAAGGAACTTAAGGAAGGCTAATCCAGTGAGCGTGCTTATTTTGTCCAGGCTCGGTGAACCTAAATGAACAAGGAAGTGGTTGATTTGCCCCTAAAATGTGGAAAGTGATAGGTTTCGGGGAAAACGGAAGACGGAGAATTCCGACAGTAATTCTTGAGTTAAGGTTTGTTTCTCGGGGAGTTGACTACTCGTATTGCAAATCTGGCAATGTTTACGGACTACTAGAGAAATCTTGATAATACAATAAATACTCTCATAATTCAACACTTTAAAGCTTCTGGGTGTCTTTTTTTTTTTTTTTTTTTTTGGTGCTTAAACTCATCTATGCGAATCGACACTTGTCGGTACGGTAAATCTTTTTCTAATATTCTTTATCGTCGTTAGTACTTAATTATCCCTTGCCTATAGCCGTATTTCTGTCCTTTTTATCTAGAATTGTACGAATCAAACTCGTCCGAATGTTTACAGGTATCTAGAACTTGTACTTCTGTTACCTGAGAACTTTTCTTGTTGCAATCCCTATTAGCAGACAATATATTCAAGCTTCGATACCCATGGTTTTGTGATGCCAGTCCACAATATCAGATCGGTGAATTTATTAACTGTCGTGTTTACAAAAAGCTGGACCCAAGGAGTCAGGACCGGAGCTTGTCCATGCAGGCAAAGCCTTTTGGGGCAACACGCCAAAAGAAATTCACCAAATATGCACGATCAATCATTCGCTTCTCGAGTCCTCTTGTCGCATACTGCCACTCGCACCAAACACCTACCTACGTTCCGTTGGATGATTCAATAACCTCTTTAACAAAACAGGGGCTTAAACACGACACGCAACCATTCTATGTAGCCTACATAGATTTGTCACTATAGGGTAATGACGACTGTTGCGTATGGTGATGCTAAAACGCAACTTACAGTTCCATCACCTCGCAAAGACCCGTGACAGCTGTATCATGTACACTGATTACGTTAAGAACGAGTTGTGTTTCATAAAGTGGGACATGAAACCCAATAATATACTGTTGGCTGGCTTTAGATCTTATGCGATGTCACTGGTTGACGGAAGGTGTATATCTGACAACGAAATACGTCAATACTCCTGCGTGATTTCTGATACACATCTGAGACCCGAGTCGCACAGATATTTCACCTTCCTCCCAGCCAAAACGGTTTGACTCATTGGTTGGTTTCTGTTGACTGGTGTCACAGGTTCTTTGCTGCAAATAATGTGAACTTGGAAAAAAAATGCTGATCGAAATTTTACACGAAACATTGTTTAATCATAAATAAAGGAACTAGCCTTTCAAATATTTCGAAGCTCACCATTGGGGTAGTCTGTTTTGCTTCACTGTTCCGTATTGAGAACTAAACCTTCACACTTCCTCACGCAGAAAAATTGGTGTCTTTGGATACTGCTGGGAAGATATCGGCAAATAGCAAAGTTCTTATTAAGATTAGCATATATGATTATTAGCATTGAAACTTTGGTAGCTAGCTCCTGGAGCAAGATTTTCTAAAATTCATTATAATACGACCTCCCTGTACACGCATCCCAGTGAATTATCATAATTATTTATTATTATTATCATCACTGAACGAAGTAAATC
>NC_089757.1:4343769-4353769 GCF_040412425.1 Macrobrachium rosenbergii | reverse complement strand
AGAGAGAGAGAGTTACTGTATGTTATTCAGCGGAAGATTTCCCACGGCAATTCAGATTTTTCTAATCTTACTTTCTAAGTAATTAGTGCTTCAGGAGCACTTTGCTCTTTACAATACCATCTCATGTAAACATTTGCCGATACATGAGCAGACAGACACGCACACCAGCCCCGCATACGCACACACACACACACACACACACACACACACACACATATATATATATATATATATATATATATATATATATATATATATAAATCTGAGCCCTCCCGCTTAAGGTGATGGCATTCACAGATCCTAGGGGATTCGTGAAAGGTCAAAGTGCTTTGTACAGTAGGTTCTGAAGCGAGTGAAAGAAAGGTAAGGTGACATTTTCAGAAACAGATTCTAAAATACATCTGGATCACCAAGAACGACAGCTACCTTGCGGCCGAGGAAGAAGTGTTAGAACAAAGGCAGCTGGGTCAGACCTAAGTCGAGCATTTCTTCAGAGTAAGGTATAATGCAGTCTCTGTTAAGTATACCTTAGTTTAAGCAGACCACTGAGCTGATTAACAGCTCTCATAGGGCTGGCCCGAAGGATTAGTTTTATTTTACGTGGCTAAGAACCAATTGTGGAATCCGAACCACAGTATGGCGAGAAATTAATTTCTATCACCAGAAATAAATTCCTCTTATTCTTCTTTGGCCGGTCGGAGATTCGAACTCGCAGCCAGCAGAGTGCTAGCTGAGAACGGAACTCACTCTCCCAACGAGGAACTACAGTCTCTGTTAAAAGGGGCAAAAGAGGAATTTGGGTTCCATTCCGACAAAACAGTGAGAAACAGAATTTACGTGAAGAAGATAATTAAGTGAAAATAAAATAAAACTAGGTAGTTATTAAGTACGCAACAGTTCATCAAGCCTTAAATTCCGTGTCCACCTAAAACGTAGTTTTAATTTTGCAATGATCAAAACAATATCTCAATACTTCGTTGTGACCTCTATTTCTCACTGTTCCTGAGACCAATGATTCATTGTGTGTTCAAAAGCAGATCACCTTGTTTTGTTATATGATCATCTTAATGTTACTATATTGATCTACATAAATATTCAAGAGCAAAGCGATATGTTGGTATATCACTTACCTAAATATTACAGGAATGCCTTTCACAACAAGTAGATTGATAAAAGAACCAAGAGCTTCAAAACAAATTTAGTGAGACTAAGACTCATCATCAGAGGAAGGTTGGAAGAATAACAGAATCTGTGGAGTGGAATCAACCATTTACTGCTGGATGAGCAGGAAGGAAATAAGGACTCGTCGCTAGTCCTCGGTTATACACGTGGCTACGAAAGTGAACACTTTAATGAAATTATTACTAGATACCTGAAGACACCAACAGACAACAGCACCGCCCTCATAAACACGACCATGCCTTCGGCATTCCCAAACAACCCCGCCCCACCCCCCCCCACACCACAACCACATCAAGTGACGAAATGCCCCCGGGTTTATCCTCCTTCCCTCACTCACCCCCCCCAACCCTCCCGGGATTCTTTACCCCACTTGTCCTTGGCCTTAGAACGGAAGTCCTGTTTCCCTTTGCCAGTTCCCCACATGCAAAATAGAGTAGAGGCAGGGGCTACTGAGGGTGGGAGGGCCGGGGGAGGGTTAGGCGAAGCTGACCAACTTAACTGCGTATAACGAGTCCCGTTATGTGTGGCAATTGTCTTTGGAGTAAATCGATGTGTATGACATATCCTGGAAACCGACCATAACATGACTCTCCTGGTGGAGGCAGAAGCACGGTGACGTTCGATATTACGTCAAAGTCATCGGGTGACATTGTTCTGCACATATACCGAATTCTAGCACAGAGATCCTTCCTTACAACTGCTAATACTCTCTTTGCTACTAAGCGGAAGTCGTAAATAATCGCTCTACGTATAAGTCCAGTGGTTCATATGCATTAAGTTAGTAAAATACAAGGCAATTAACGTTTCTTTTTAAATTCTAGTTACAACAAACTTAAAATACACAGCCAACAACACACATACACATACAAATATACAAACATACGCGCGCGCACACACACACACACATATACAGTATACATATATGGATATATATATATATACATATATATATATATATATATATATATATAAAAATATATTAAATTCTATATTAAGCCTTTTCCCCATACGCAGGGTGGCTCCCGAGATTAGACAGTACAATGATTACTATCACTTTCATACTTTACCTTCTGAAACGTGCATGGGAGATCATTCCCTCCCTATGAAATTTATTCCCTTGCTCATTCCGGTCTCTCTTGAAGGGTATGGTATGTTGGTTCCTATATTCTACTTACAACAATGTGCATGTAAAGATTTATCCTTCCATATTAAAGATAACGAAGACATCAGAGTAATCATCACGACCTTCATATGCAATTGGCCACGTGGTCGGCACCACTGTGAACAACTGCAACTTTATTTCACGCCACTGTAAAATGACAGATGATACCCCGCTGCTTTGGGAATATCGTGATTCGCTTTGTTTTGATTGCAACAGCGATGCAGGATTCCACGCAACCCCATTATTCGATTCGCATATCTCTTATTTACTATTAGGCTCGGGCTTTTTACATGCTGATGTGCAAATACATACCAGTGCGGTGGACATACATATTCTCTCTCTCTCTCTCTCTCTCTCTATAAATAAATAAATAAATAAATGTGAGTGTCTGTCTATGCGCGCTTTCTTATAGGAGGTGACTCTGGAAGGTGTTATTTTCCTGTTCTAAGGAATATTTTGGTAATAAAATGCGAATTCCATGGCCTTCTTTATCGTGGATGTGAAACGACAATTAACCAACTACCAGGCACATAATTCCTACTTGTAATTCAACAGAAGCTTAATGGCTTTTACCTGAAATTGCCTCAAATCATTCCCCCTCAGGAATCGACCTTGGGCCCCTTCTTGATAAGGTGAGTGTCCTAACCAATGGACTAAGGGGACATATGTACTGTATATACAAACTTTGATATATTAAAGAGTAAGGAAACATGATCTTTACATTTCCAGCTAAAATTAATTTTGGATGAGCTAATGAGGTCTCACCAAAGGTTTCATGGACGCAAGAGGAAGACTTATCTGTCAAAAGGGCTACTCTGATTGCTCCTGGAAAGATTTAGTCATAGGCCACCAGACTTCCACTCGGAAAACAAGCGCAATCTGGATGCGCCATGAGGCCAGAAAAGGAGTCCAATTCTGTCCTGGTGGGAGGAAGATTCAGTGAGCCATTCTTTAGTGGTCGTGATTTATCTTGCCACTGACGGAGGTGGTTCCACCATGGTAGCTTTCAGGCGCCACAGGCCCTCAGTATTTCTGTCACTGCTTTGGAAGATGAGCAGTCTGAGTATCGGCAGCAAGTTGAAATTAATCTTGAAATGCAAGTCGAGTATTCCTGGAATTTCAGGGCTAATATAGATCATGGTTTTAATCGTCTATACATTTATTATTCATGGCAGTCGATTCAACGCCATCCACCCCCCTATAAAAAACTCTATTGTCAGAACTTCCCACCCTTTTCAGTGTCTTCCCAAATGTGCCTAAACCTATCGTATTGTCAGATTAAGTTTCGTAAAGTTACACCACTTGAGACATAAAGTCCAACAGAATACGACAGTCAATATAACAGTCATGCCTGTCTCAGTAAAAAAAAAAAAAAAAATGATTATCATCATAGCTAATTTATCAAGGTCCGCCTTACGGCTCAATTCTGACGAGAGCTCGTCCATTAATAAATTAACATAAGCAGCATAATTTTTGAGGACGAGCAATAAAGACTAAGGAGAACGGGGGTACAAAAGAACAATATACAGGAATTTAGTCGTGTGAAAAGTAAAGAAGTTAAGAAAGGCTGATATAAGCAACATATATATATATATATATATATATATATATATATATATATATATATATATGTATATATATATAGATAGATAGATAGATAGATATACATTTCTCTTTACACAGACACCGAGTGGAAATAGGTCATTAGGTAATTAGCCTTCAATGGGACGTGTCATTTCCAGGAAGTCTGCGCTTGGAATATATTAACGGCCGAACGATAAGAAAATTAAGTCAAAATACTATTCGGAAAAATATTCCAATCACAACCTTATTTACATATTCCAATTCACCGAATAAAAGAAATGAATAAAAAAAATTGAAAGTAGAGTGTATTCAAAATAGCATGATTTCCATTTTAAAATGATTCAGGCATTAGCATGTTCCTAGTGCCACCTCTCTCTCTCTCTCTCTCTCTCTCTCTCTCTCTCTCTCTCTCTCTCTCTACAACTATGAGTGTCAACAACTCTTGTGAAATTTTTCAGATAAAAAATACCATGTATTTACATATGTAACTATTAATCAATTTATATATGTGGTGCAAAACACAGAGCCTCCCCCTCTTTAACCATATATATATATATATATATATATATATATATATATATATATATATATATATATATATATATATATATATATATATATATATACATATATACTGTGCATACACACACATTATATATATATATATATATATATATATATATATATATATATATATATATATATATATATATATATATATATATATATATATATATATATATATATATATATATATATATATATATATATATATATATTATTTATTTATTTATTTATATATAATCGTTTTGTGATAGATACTGAAATGCAAACCCATCTATTAATAATGCTGCATTTGCAATAACAATGATGATCTACTTTTATTTTTCCTTTCAGGTTTCGCACCGTCCAGAGGAGAGGCGTAGGCCCCGAGGCAGCGGATATTGCACGCAAAGAAAAAAAAAATGATGATGAACGAAGATAACGACAACTACTGTAGTTTTTTGAGTAACGGTACCTCATCCTTTACCATTTATCCTCATGCTATTTTCGTGACTAATCACAAGGTTTATCCTCACTAACCGACCCCCCTCCCTCCGCCACTTTCTCTCTCTCTCTCTCTCTCTCTCTCTCTCTCTCTCTCTCTCTCAAATTAATATTTACGCATCATATACACCTGGACATGTGCTGTCTCTTGGGATACTTGAATTAATGTACACATCGACCATAATATCACACTACATAAAAACATCAGAATGTAAAAAATGAAATAAAGAAAAAAAATTGCTCAAGAGCTCTCATAGAATTATTGCAATTCTCACAGTAGATTTAAAATACAAAGAATTTATAAAAGTGTTGAATATGTCACAGGAGAAAAAACCTCGTGTAATCTGTCCGCAAGGGAGCGTTAGAGACTCCCACTCCAAACAATAATTGCATCCTCCCACTCCGAAGATGGAATTGTCAGCGTGCAAGTAAGACTTCGCAATATCACGACGAAATGCCGGCGTGTAAGCCACGCGGATGCTCGCGAACAATGAAGGAGTAACGCGTGATCTATATAGAGCCAATGTTCTAATACTTTTTCGATTTTTTTTTTTTTTTAATCCCGCCGGCTATTAGCGCACCCCCAAAAAGTCACCGTTGAGCGTGTGCGCGCATCAGAGCCAACGATATTCCCCTAAAACTCGCTCTATGTATATGGCGGAACAATCAAATTTCATGCGAGTGAAAATATTAAAAGCCATGCCCGTTAAACCAAAATTAATTATACAAGGTGGCGAAATACATCCATCATATGTGCCAAAACCCGATATTTTTCGGGAATGCGGTGGGGAAAAAAAAAAAAAAAAAAGAGGCCAGTAGGAATGGCAACTAAATCTGATGCGGCCAACCCCCTCCCCCCAAATAAAAAAAAAAGAGTAAAAGGTTTGCGTGCGTGTGTAGCGTGACGGAGAGGCTGTTGTAAAGGGTGGTAAGTAAGAGGATGGGGGCGTGGTCTGAGTCACGCCTGAATTGGCCCACAGGTGGCAGCACTGCCCGCATAACGGGTCGGGCCTCTCCTTTGAACAACGCTCGCCAGCAGACCGGATGCGCCACTGGAGAGATGGGTGATTCCGTGTTTATTTTTCCTGGCCCCCTCCTACCTCCCTCCCCTTCATGACAGGATTTTCGCGTTATTAATCCTTAGATGAGGAGACTACACGACCGTTAAAACTGAGGGAGAGAGAGAGAGTTGGTCTCCTTTGTCCACAAAAGCAAAAAGTCCCACTGCTTGGGGCTTCCTTTAATAAGTGCCTCCGAATAAAGAAACTTATTCACGTGTGGCTTGTTGCAGGGAGCAGCGTCATGAGCTCGCATTCTTCCCTCTATCTCCATGGAAATTCGGCAGACGCGTGCTGCCAAGGCTACTAGATTTTGCTGTTTAGAGGCTTATTATGCATATCAAAAGCTGTGAAATTGCAATGTAATATTGAGTTGTAGTAGGTAATTACTCTATCATACTTAGATACCTAAGGTTATGAACAGGAAAAGAAGCATTTCACTGTAACTGTCAAAAACTCATTTCAAAACCGAGCCAGTCATAACATGAGCCAGAGCTGAACAATGTTTTCCGCAATATTTTAACTTAAAATTATAACAACATTTCCGTACACTTGATAATCTTCGCATAAAAAACTATGATACAGGATGCCTCACCTTTTGACTCTCTATACTCTGAGAACGTGTTATTTAGAATAAAAATGCATGGCTTTGATGCTCCAAACATTACAAATTACTGTGATAATGTACCCTTTTAAAAGTTTTATATATATATATATATATATATATATATATATATATATATATATATATATATATATTCTTATAAAGGTTACATTTTTATGGTAACTAATAATTTCTTAGCATTAAAGATATTACAACTTTTAGTGCATATATATAAATATATATATATATATATATATATATATATATATATATATATATATATATATATATATATATACACTAAAATTTGTATTATCTTTGATGCTAAAATTATTAGTTACCATAAAAATGTAACCTTTATAAGATTATATATATTCTAATCCTGGGTGTTGTCGAAGTACTTATCAATTTTAATTCCCCAGGTATAGCTAATTCGATAACAAACGATAGTTGTAGCTTAAAATTTGTAAATACAAGACTCACGCGTGCCTGAGAGAAAAATCCATATATCTATCTATCTATCTATCTATCTATCTATCTATCTATATATATATATATATATATATATATATATATATACAGAGGGTTTTGATAATAAATTAAAGTTGTGGATTAAAATTTCTAAACACCAAAAAGTCACGTATGTATAAGAGAAAAATTCATATATATATATATATATATATATATATATATATGTGTGTGTGTGTGTGTGTGTGTGTGTGTGTGTGTGTGTAAGTATGTATGTATGTATGTATTTATATATATTGAAATTGAAAGCAAACAATATTTGTGGCTTAAAATCTGTAAATACAAAAAAGTCACGCTTGTGTGAGAAAAATTCAAATACTAATATATATAAATATATATTTACGTATATATATAAATATATATACATATATTAAGTATATACAGATATATGTGTGTGTATAAATACAATGTGTAAGTGTTTGTATAAAGTGCGCATACATGTTTGTATGTAAACAAATCCTGAAATTTTTCCGATACAAACCCGACCTTAAAAATGAGCAATAATACCTTGCGGGAATAACAATCCACTTACCGCCTTACAAGCAATAAACTATATTATTATCTACTGATTATGAAGATTACAAAGCCAAAATAAAATTACATCAAGGAAATCCAAAAAGACGTCTCCGACCTACTGTAAGGTGTCAGGCGAGACGACATTCAAACAGCGCGGTTCCCAAGTGCTACAGCACCCTTGTGAGCGTGACTGTGCCGTGTAAAACTCTGAATAACATTTACATGAATAATAGATTCTTAAAAAATCGAACCCTGGCCTTTAGCCTTATGACCCGAAGCCCTTTTCACTTGAACAGCATTTATGCATCAAGGCCCCATCTGCCGAGGAAGTGTTACTTACCCGACAAGGTTGGTGGCAAGATGGGTAATGGTTTGCTTCGATGAAGAACTCCGATGGAAGATCTTTTTCCTCTATTGTTCTATTTTTCATTGGCGCTGAGGATTGGGTGCCAACAATGACTGTAATGCTTTTTTTGCATTTTACAGTAGCTCGATCAGCATTTTCGAAGTTTGTATATTTTTTTAGCGTATACTAAGTAACCTGTCAGTGTAACT
The DNA here is from genome assembly GCF_040412425.1 of Macrobrachium rosenbergii. Lineage (NCBI taxonomy): Eukaryota > Metazoa > Arthropoda > Malacostraca > Decapoda > Palaemonidae > Macrobrachium > Macrobrachium rosenbergii. Next base: position 4,345,533 of record NC_089757.1, on the reverse strand, counting down.
GAATAGAAAATATGTAGTAAAATATGCAGTTTTTTTTTTATCGTACATCGTTATTATAAAGAGAAGCATTCACGGTTTTTTTGTTATTTTTCGCATATAATGAAAAGTATCTTGTCGACCTTAAAAATTTTTCAGTAATGGAGGGATTCCTTCAATCAAGTTTATTTTTTTTTAATTGTCCGTCATACACAGGAAGCGGCCTGCCTACCTGACTATATTGAATGCCTTTTTCTTCATTTTTACTCTTGACTGACAAATAGTTTACTTTAGTAGATTAAGGACTGGTTTGTCAACACTGTAAAGAATCTTTGTGCAAGATATGATGCGTTAATAAAAAAAAAATCTATTGTCTTCTTTGCTTCTTTTATTTAATTTTAACCTTTCACGAAGTAGCTGGTTTCCTATCTGTACAGGCAAGAAATTTTTCGTCAACAACTACTCCATTAAAAAAAAAAATAAATAAATAAAAAAAAAAAAAAAAATCCATATTTCGATATTTTTCTGCTGATGCTAATCTGTAATCTGTAGTTTTCCAGTTTATCTAAAAAGAAATGGAATTGGTTTTTACTCTACTTGTCAACGTTGAAAGAGATGAGATTAATTTCTTTCTGCCAGTATGAGTGAAATACTACTGTTTAGAAGTTTTTAACAGACTTTCAGTTATTTCTACATACTTACAGCTACTGAAGATTGACCCTTCAACTAAAAAGCCAAATCGCCCCCCAAAGCAGGAACTTTTATTTATATATATATATATATATATATATATATATATATATATATATATATATATATATATATATATATATATCGTACATGCATTAAGTAAGTATTTATAGAATTAATTTCTCGTGTTTTTATCGATCATTCCACCAAGCAATTTGTTAACTAAAGTTTTTCAAAAGTGTTTCTATTTCTGAGTATTTTCTGTAGTTTATACTACGAACAGGTGTTTATACGTAATGATACGAAAGACTTATTATTTAACTGATTTTTTTTTTTAGTTTTTACAACAACAGATAGTTTTAGAAATACATAAAGTTAAGAATATTCTCACCCATTCTCGTCATCTGAGAGACAAAACGGCGATTCAGTTCACATTTCATGTACATTAGTCTACCATCACTGACGGGACAAAAAACTAGATTAGACTTATAGTACATACACACTGGTCTATCTCCATCTAAAGTCCAAAATAGAGACTAAAATTATGGTACATAGTATCAGCCACCTTAGTATCTTTATCATGTTAAGCCGAAACAAAGATTGTATTTAAATTACGTGAACTTCTGATTTTCTTAAACATGTACGACGGAAAAAAAAACTTGAAATTTATTACATGCAATATGGCCACTCTTCTCAACACCATCATCATCGTATCCACGTTTTCGTTCTTTAGAAATATCAATTCTCTTTGGTCACGTCACCATAACGAAATGGCAAGAATAACCGATTATCACGCTTCAATTAAATAAGTGCTTTATGCTCTGCGTGACAAGGATATGTTTTTATCATCCTATCTCTGACTTTATTTTTCATTTTTTTATGCAAAACACATTCGTCATATTGAGTTACGTTTTGCGTAATGACGCATAAACGCTCTGCGTGTTAAGAGTAAGCAGCGAGGCATGAAGTTTAACAAGGTGTTTCTTTTTGGAAGTCAACTTAGGAATTAAATGATTTCATGTAAGAAAACCCTGATACGAAGACTTTTCGGAGACACTCAGCCCAAAAATGTCAAATTCTCATCTTTCATCGGCGTTC
>NC_089757.1:4333769-4338769 GCF_040412425.1 Macrobrachium rosenbergii | reverse complement strand
TAGCTGTATATTTATATTCAGTGACTCGAACAATCTTCTAGGTTTAACGGGGAAAGGTGGTAAATAATTGTTAATAAATACATCGCCTAATTCAAATAGTTTTTTGGTCGGAGAATCACTTGTCTGAATTCAGGGCACTCTTCATTGCTATTAACTCTCTATGGAGAGGGAGAGAGGTAGTTCACCACATTCATCTTGTAAAGATGACTTTGGTGATGATCTGAAGGCTCCTGAACATATTCTAAGGCCTTCGTTATGAACTGGGTCTAACGTTTTCAGCGTTGCGTCTGATGCCGAGCTATATATTTCGCTTCCATGGTCCATGATAGACAGCACTCTTGCTTTATAAAGTACAGTAAAGGTATGTCTACCGGCTCCCCAAGTAGTGTTCGATAGTTTTTTTTTATTAGACTTAGTGCTCTTTTACATTATGACTTCACGTATGTTATGTGAGTTTTCCAATTTAGGTGAGTATCAAATACTAATCCTAAAAATTTTGCGGTTTGGTCAAAATGGTATACTGTGATGTCTAATTTTTAAATCTATTTCTTCACCTTTCTTCCACTTTTTCTTTTTATAAAACACGACTGCTTGAGTCTTAAGTATGGATAATTTAAAGCCTACAGATGAGGACTGCCTGATAAAAAGACGGCAATACGAAATTTGCAAAAGTCCTGAGGACCTAGGATGGTGTCACGCCAATATATATAGGAATCACTCAATGAATTCATACAAATCGGAGCCAGAGACAATGGGTCACAAGGAGACCTAAGTGATCAACGGCCACATGAAATGAAACGTGAACCGAAAATATTTGTTTATTTGGATTTTCAGCTGAAGAAAAAATATTCGCATGAAAGAAATCTGTCCTTTTGAATTTTAAATGCCAATATTTTTTATTCATGACTAACTAACTTTTGCTCTTTCAAATCCTGATTTTGGAAAACAATTTTTTGCATCCTATATAATCATTTACTCCAAATACATCTGAGTAAGGAATCATTTGAAATGAAGAACTGTTGTAGTGGCACAGAGTCATAAATATTTTGAAACAAAATAGAAAGTTTATTTTCGAAAATCTTTTCTTCATTAAAACTTCTTTGTTAAACGACATCGTCATAATACACCTTGGCATTTATTTTTAAAAACAAAAATAATTCTGAACCCTTTGTTTTATTTAATTCTTTGGCAAACTAACCTCTGTGATACAGAGGAGATCAAATAGCATTTGCTTCCATTAAAAATCAGAAAAGCAAAAAAAAAAAAAACTGTAATTTTCCTGGCTTACAAAAACACCTGTTTATAAAACGAACTATTTTCCGTTATACGCGCGCCACATCATTCATCTTTGTTCTTCTTATCCTACGGCAACAAACCCGGAATTGTGCTGTTTTGCACGACTTGGCTTCACCTGAATGAAAAAAGAAATAAAATGAAAAAATCTGAGAAACGTTAAAAGGCGGAACGACTCGACTTTACGCGACGCAAAAACCAGTCTCGATTACTCTTCTTTTTCAGATTTATGCAATTTTCTTCTGTGTTGGAACTGTACGATAGGATAATATTTTCTTTACGATTCGCACATATTTATTTCCACATTTTAACGTTCAGGACAAATATCATACCTGATGAAGATGTGAAAGAGGTGACTCAATTGCAAATTACGAAACAGACGAAATGTAAGCAAATAACGAATGGATTTAACATTTACGCGCACGATATATTACAATAACTCCATGGAGACAATATTCATCAGCAAAGGAAGGAAAGAAAACCAACGACAGTGTAATAATAATAATGATGATAATACCAAAAATTATACATAATATCCTCCATGAAATATAAGCTTTGAAATGTTATCACATGTCTTTTAAGCCATATGCAGGTTACTAATTAATAGGTTAGAAGTTATATGGACTCAAGGTATCACTGTCGTGAAATCAGACCCTAATATTATTATTATTATTATTATTATTATTATTATTATTATTATTATTATTATTATTATCATCATCACTGTTCACATTTGCCTTAATTTTAAAGCCAACTAATAGACTAAACCCTTAAGAAAGATCCTTTAAATTAAAAAAACCTTATTAATTCTATCTCAAAGCAATCCAATTTTAACGAGGAAGAACAAAATTAGGTGATAGCGTAAGTGTATGAATGTCAAACCCAACACATAAAATCACTATTAAACGATGAAAATGCAACATATCATAATAGAAATAATGTGATTTTCATTGAAATCTTCCCTCTAACTTACTGACTCGCAATAACAACAAAACTGATATATCTGCAGGAGCTGTTTGTCAGTTCGCCTCTGAAGGTGACAGCAAAAATGCATAGTATAAGGTAACTATATGTCGTTTTGTAATTTCAGTTATTATGTAATTACTCTTGCTTTCACTAATGCAATATATACTTGAGGATGCTATATATTGTTGTTTCTCTCTCTCTCTCTCAAACACACCCACACACACACACACACACACACACACTCACACTAAAATAATGTAAATTTAAAACACGAAATTATAATTAACAAAGGTCTACAAATTTTTTTTAGCGTTATAGGTCCTCTTTTCCCCTTTCCGTCTCTCTGATCTATTTGAGCCCCCCCTCCCCCCCACCAAAAAAAAATGAGCACCAATAAAGTCTTCTTCCAGGACGTGCATGAATAAGCCAAGTGGGAGGTGAGGACGGGGAAGGGTGATAGGGTGTGTATCTTTAAAAAAAAAAAAAAAAAAAAAAAAAAAAACTAATCGAATATTCGTCGCCCTTGGAATTTTCTCATTTTGATCCCGTGTCACTTTCCCGTTAAATATTCTGAAGAAAAAAAAATCAACAAGGAAAAATCATAAACATTACGGGGAGAAAAACTCGGATGAAAAATTCGGATGCTTTGCTCATCATGGAGGAAGGTTTCTTTCACATATTAGTCCTTATTTTTATTTGTAATTCGGAAATTCTGCTTAAAAACATTTTCATATTCTCCCATAACCAGACAACACTACCTTGAAAAACTACGTAGAGCAAGATGGCCACGAAGGATCTTCCGTGGTTTTCGCTTAGCCAGCCTGCCGAATTTTTTTTTTTTTTTTTTTTAACTTGAGGCCAATACGACAAAAAACCCAATGCCCTTATTTGGTAAACATACAAATAAGCATAATTTCTGTCATTTGCGTTAACTAATCAGCAGAAATGCATCAAAAATAACGTAAGTTGAAACTCAGTTAAACAAATACAGTTCACCAACTTACACTATCCTTGTTTGTGCATTGTTCTCTAGCAAGGCAAAAATGATCTTGTGAGCCATAATTATATCTTTATAAAAAATATATCTTGGTAATTTCGACTCCAGGTAAATTGCTGCCGGATAAGTTCAAGTCCATTAATTGCGGAGGCCTAGAACTATCGATCTTTTCTTGAAAAACTTCGGAATGTGATGGCTGACTCCAGATTTGACAAAGTATTATGTAATTCCGTGTTTCTATTTCGCTAGTAGCTCTTTATGAAAATGATGATTATTTTGATGATATGACTTTTTATCATTTACTAGCACAGATTCTGTTAATGTTACCAAGGATTAAATGAAAATCCTTATAAACTCCATGCAAGAGTTTCATTGAATTTCACTAAGGTCATCATCCATTTTTCTTGAAATTGTGTGAATTTTCTTTAAATCACGTGAAATTGCACATTACTTCATCTTACTACGCTTTCTCTTGCCTGTCCTCTTGAAATTTTTTGCGCACACCAACTTCAATTTCATTCAAATCAAGTAAATTTTAAGATTAATTCCTTTCGCAACTGTGTAACTTTCCATATAAAATAACCTTGAAATTGTGCAATATCCCTTCTTAAACCAAATTCAAATTAAGTAATATTTTATATTGTTTCTCTGAGACTTGGTGAAGTTCCATATTGCATCCGAACGAAATTGCGTAAAATCGTCGACTGCTCTTCAAACAACTTAAAAGGAAAAAAAATCCCATTTCATTCATATCCAAACATTGCAAAATTCCATTCGAATTTTTATTGACTAGGGCTAATTATTCTGAGTTCATATAATTCCCTCTCAAATGATCGGTTCCTGTACTTCAGTCTTGAATTACGGTTTTTAATATCAGTCTCAAAATTTGGAGCTTCTGTACTACATTCCTTAAATTTAGTCCACGAATAATTACGCAAGAATAATTATATGAAAAGCAATTTCAAAAGACCTCTATAAACCAGAGAATTGCCTGCAATGATGATGATAATAATAATGATGAAAATATTAATAAGTAGAAGAAAAACTTTTGGTTGCTCCAACTTCATTAATTCTTAGTAATTATCATTCATCCGTCAAATTTTTACTAATCACAAGTGGCTTCACACATATTAACATTTAAATTTCAATAACAATCCAATTTACCGTTCTCGAAAGACTCATCCTGTGGTTACGGTAAGCTGGTCTTGTGCCTGCACAGACTTTCTTTCAGTTTTTTCTTGTTAACAATTAAAATATATTTTGGAATACAGTAACACTTGCAAATAAGCTTCCAAAAATTAATAATCCACGGGAAAAAGAGAGAAGAAATTGTAGAAACAAATTAAATAACAGATGACAACGAACAATCAGTAAAAAGACACTTTAAGCACCTCCATCCTACTGCTGACATAGGCGTAAAAAGGCCAAAAATCTTTTCTTCGTATCATCGATCTATTTCTGCCAAAGGCCTCAGCAGCTGGATAAAATATGGCCTCTCGATTCCTGACTTGTTGGTTACGTGAGATCGATGATGATAATTTGGCAGCAGTCAATCTTGGTAAACATATTGTTCAGCAACCTAATGATAATGATACAGAATAATAATATACACGAAATGACAGTCACAGAAAACAAACCAGGTGAGAATGAGCGGCGAAAACCCATTACAGGTACAGCAAGATGAAAGATAAGTATTTCTCGTCACGACAACAAAGAAAGAATTTTCCGCTCGGCAGTACTTAAA
>NC_089757.1:4318769-4328769 GCF_040412425.1 Macrobrachium rosenbergii | reverse complement strand
TAATGTCTGCTTTTCCGAATATCTGCGAATCGCACTCAAAAGACCATCGATCTCTGTAAATAAACGTAACAGAAACCACCTCCTCAACTTTCTCAGTTGCCGGAGAGAGGAACATTTGAGAGAACCGACTCCATTCGGGGAAAGAGGCCAATCTTGAACAGCGTCGCAGCTTAACCCAGATCCTGCTAAAGTTAGGTTGCCTGATATTCATAAACTTGGTTTCTGAGAATGATATATTTTGTGGATAAAGCCTCCCCGCCTGATGAGCTTATAAGTTTGCTTCTACTTAAAAGCTTGTATATGTTAATGGCTCGACGTCGAGTAAGTAGTTTAATCAGCATCAGAAAATTAAAGGACTTCCTCCCACCCAACCAAGTGCTTTCTGACGGTCGAAGATGATGTGATTGACTGATTGTCCTTTCATAACAACAATCAAATTCCGCACGGGATATGAAACGACTATTTCTCTCAGATAGAAAGCTTGTACCACTTAGTCATTAAAAAAGAAAAAAAAAACTGCGATAACGCATTTTTTCTTCAAACATAAATTCTATGTAGTTATCAAAATTTATGAAAAGTCACTTGTTCGAACATGATTTATAGCAATTTTTCAGATACTCAGGCTTTTCTTCAGCAATATCACACAATATATTTTTATATATTTCACCTTTCAGAGAATCATCTCAGAACAAACTATTATACAATCATCAGAAGAAAGGGTTTCGTTATACCAGGTAACTGCCATTGCACGAGTGCCCTTTTATGCCCACATGACCTGACCCCTGTAAGAAATAACCACGCAGATAGTTACATCATCTTCGCCATTGCAATTAACTGTAAAATTCCCTTCCTTTCCCTTTATCCATTGAATCCAAAATTTTCTTTCATGTGACCTGGCTCGTTGTGTTTGCCACGCCCCCTTGGCCATTTTACTATAAACTTGCTTCGGAACAGATCATTTAACCGAGGACAGGTACGGTTTGTATAATCCCCTCTCTCTCTCTCTCTCTCTCTCTCTCTCTCTCTCTCTCTCTCTCTCTCTCTCTCTCTCTCTTGAAAACTGCTACAGTGGCACTGAGAGCAGGCTTCCTCGCAAATTGCTTCCCCTGTGTCGCCATGGGGGGCCCAAAAGTTAATCAAACTCATTTGGATGTTCTCCCTGAACTTGACAGGTTAGGTATTAAACTAGGTAAAAAAAATGACAGCACAGATTAGACTACGTTATCGTCTGTCTATGAGAGATAAGGCTCACCCGTTGAAACGGCGTAATTGCTCTCAAAAGATATGGAAGGATTCCCGGTGGAGACCGAAAAACAATTCGGCGCTGACGACAGTTCCGCTTTTTCGAAAGCATTCGCCCCCTCGTCTCCATTTTTATTTTCATTTCTTTTTTTGCTTGTTTTTCAGAGAGACTAGTTTTTTTCAGGGGGTGCGTTTATCATTCAAGCTCACGCTCGGTTTGGCTTCAAATGTGGGGGAAATCCGGTGTCTGAATTAATGAATTATATCTTATTATAAATTCATTTCGAATTACACCCGTGCCTGATTTCAAGGGGTGAATGGCGGGAGACAAAATCCATCCGTGAGATCTTTGTCAGATAATGGAATACCTAACGGAATGCAAGGAAGTATGAGAGACTGAAACTGAGAGATAATTGAATGACATTAACTTCAATAAAGTCACAGGGAGAAAAAGAGAGAAAGAGCGAGAGATAAACACATGGCATAATAATCGAATACCAAAACGTTCATGAAGGCACACCAATAGAGAGAGAGAGAGAGAGAGAGAGAGAGAGAGAGAGAGAGAGAGAGAGAGAGAGAGAGAGAGAGAGAGAGAGAGAGAGTTAGATGCCGTAATTTCTATGAAGTCTCCCATTTAGAGGGAAATTCGTGATAATTATATACTCATAATGTAAAGCTTATCTCCTAAAAAGGGAGCTTTTGTAGGCGAATTTTCTAGCCGTTCGCTTTGAAAATAGGAAAATCAGTTCTGAATCTATTTTCGCTCGTGTAATTATAACCATTATCCTTTTTCATTCAATCATCCATTTTCCTTTTAGGAGGATAACAGCCGCGTGGGTGAAACTGCAAGGAAATAATAAATAATTAAAAAAAAAATATCGTTATCTTTATCACTCAAAATGTGCCCGTGATCACAAGGAACAAACTTCGATGGCCATTAACCTGAAGAGCGACTTTCCATAGAACTGAATATGTAAAAATGAAAAAAGAGAAAGAACAGAATACGAGAGGTATAGAAAGCAAAATTGAAAATGCAACACAGTTGTTGAATATGAAGAAAAAAAAAAAGGAAAACATACAGAAAACTGAATGAGCAACTTGAGAAAGAATAGAATACGAGAGGTATAGAAAGCAAAATTGAAAATGCAACACAACTGTTGAATATGAAGATAGAAAAAAAAACGGAAAACATACAGAATGAGCAACTTAGGAATCACAGAGATAGAGAAAAAAAAATCCGAGAATAATTCACTCGCAGAATTTCAACACAATCCATAGAATTCCAGCACCTCAAAAGAGAATGAAAGAGGAGAAGCAGAGAGAGAGGAGAAAAAGCGGTGGAAGATTTATCGCCACTATCGCCGTCTGTATGGAAAAGGGGTGTATCGCTCTTCTCTCCATAGGCATAATTTATGTACTTTGAAAGCTGTTTTATAACACGCGTCGTATATCACACCGCCATAGATACGTTCTTTCATCGGATGCCACCCATCCTCTTTTTTGGGGACGAAGGACAAAAGTCGTCCTATAGAGCGAAATTCTATTTGGGTGCCCGTCTTCCTCCTCCTCCGCCTCCTCCTCCCCCTCCCCTGTCGTCTTATACAACCCTTCATGTGTAATACAACAGTGCCAATGCTCTCTCTCTCCTAACCCTACCCCCACCCCCCATCTCTATTCTCCTTTGTTGAAGAGATCCTTTCTTGAACGCCTTCAGCAGTTTTTTGTTTTTCTTTTTTTAATTCCGTGTATATATTTTTCTTTGCTCCGTCATTTACCTTTCCCTCTCTCTCTCTCTCTCTCTCTCTCTCTCTCTCTCTCTCTCTCTCTCTCTCTCGATCGGTCATTCCTTAATTTCTACAAATATTTATTGCTTTCCTCATCATTTATTTACTTTAAATCTCTTCTATAATCCCTTTAGACCTTTCTACCTTTGCTATTTATTAGTCATAAAACTTACCACCTGTTTGTGTTTTTAAATATTCCCTTCATACATGATTTCCTTACGCTTTCTTGGATTTCCATCGTCTGACAATATTGAATAGCTGGCATTCACATACTTCAAAAATTAATGCTCTCCCTTTTGAGAAACCATTTCCACCCTAACTCAGATTCCAGCTATCGATCAAATCCTGTCATTTCTTAGTAGGACTTTTCTTTGTGTGTACGTGTATGGGAGTGTGTGTTCGTGCGTGTGTCTCCTGTACGATCTATGGCGTGTCTCGTCAGCCATGGCACCGTATAAAAAGCCGAAGATAAATGGCATAGTGTTCCCAAATTTAGCATAACAACATAAACATATTATTATTATTATTATTATTATTATTATTATTATTATTATTATTATTATTATTATATAATAATAATAATAATAATAATAATAATAATAATAACAAGAGGTATATATCAACATGGGCCAATCAAGGGGAACAAAGCAAAGGGTAGATATTAATACTTAAAATGATACTAATAAAATGGCATTGTACTTTAAAGGCTGATGAAGTCGATTTGCTAAAGACTGCTACTAACATGCATTCAATCGTCTCACCAAACCGAATAAAGATAATCTGAACGGAGCTCAATAATGAACGATGAGAAGACGCATTTCGAACATGGCAGACCTTCCCTATGTCCGGCAAGGTGGGGTGAGCACAATGAGGGGAGAAAAGTTAAGTATACCTTAGTTGAGGGGAGAGAAAAGGGGAATATCGAATTGGAATTTGCCTCCGCCACCCCACCCACTTCTTAGAGAAGGAATTCAGGTCACAACGAGGTTCATAGAGCCAAAGGAATGAGCCAGGAGCTTCCTGACGATCTTGGCCTTGCAAGTAGGGTCAAATATCTCTACCTGGTTTAAACGTGAAGATAAAAGGTTCAAATAGGTTACCGAATTTTGGTATATGCAAGTTTTCTTGGCTGTGTTAAATGCAAACTCCATGAAACGCCTTCTTTTATTATTATTATTATAATACTCTTTTCATTAGCATGCCTTTCTCCTAATTAGGGTTGGCTCAGAGTAAAACAAGACAAATCAGTACCACGGTGAACTTTTAACTGTTGTATTTCACCTCTGTTACTACCAGTATTTTTATGTAGCAGCAACTGTATTGTTACGGTCAATAGAATTCAGGGCAATTGCAAAGTTACAGGTAAGCAATAAAGTAGTGCTAGTCAGGGAGAGTTGACGTCCTTTTATTAGGTTTAGTTCAATTGTAACACTGACCACAACGAAGAAGAATCCTTTAACGAAAAGAAAACCAATAAAATATGACAGGCAATGAACTAAAATACAGATTTAACTGCCTACAAATGCAAAACAAAATATCCAAAAATGGTGTTTGTTAAACCTTACATAAAATGTATATTTTTCAAAACTTGTAATGGGAAGAGGAGAATAGAATGAGATTGTCTTTGAAATCAACATCTAAAAACCTCCAAACAGTTAAAAATGGCACGTGGTCGTCAGCCAGCTCTCAGGCCAGTCAAGGGGGAATAAGAGATCCTAAAACAAGAGTTAAACGCCAAAACTCTCTTTCTAACTTGATCCAGCTAACCCTTGGGGACTATCTCGAGTCGACAGTAAAACAGAATGAGACAGAACGCCAGACATTGATGGTTACTCCCACCAAGTCACCCATCCCCCCTTGCGGCCCCCCCCCCCACCTCCAACACACACACAAGCATATGCACCCTAAGTCGGTTATCAGCTCCTAAAATCTGCGATAAAGACGAACACGAATGCTTAGCACATACTACAGAGAAGGCTGGATGGCACATAATGGGCCCCAGCGATGCCGGTCACTAGAAGTTCAGGCGGAACGACCTTCGGATATGTTAAGGTCAAGGTCATTTTCTTTTGTAATTACAGGTCATTTTCACGTGGCAGTTCAGTTTTCTTAACTATGCATATTTGTCAAATTTAAAAAAAAGTAAAGGCCTTGATTAATTACAACAATCTCTTCAGGCATGTTCAGATACCTCTCTTTTTCCCATCCTTTCGTAACAGTTATCAACTAGCCTACGACTTTGATCTAGAATAATTAAACGCGGTATAGCTTATTCACGCCTTTACCTGCACTTACACAGATTAACCATTTTAATCACTGAATCAGAGTCCGTCGTTTAACGGAGTGACTATAAGAATTCTGGAGTGCACCCATGCATCTCCGTTAAAGCCACGAAAAGAGAAGAAACGAGATTGTCACGCAACGAGACTTGGACGCAGAGTTCGAAGAGAGGTGGCATTTGAAATCACCCATCGTCCCGGAGCCTAGAAAGTTTTAAACGCCGCACTGCTCGCCTTACGAGATTCGTCGCTCACTGCCATACTGCCTAGACGGGGCTGTTTCATTGTTCATAATACCGTTCTCCATCTGGGGAAGGAAAGCGGTTATGACAGCGTCTCACTTCCTATCTGCTTCGTTGTAGGTTTCGCAGCCTTTCAACTGACGCCACTAAAATATTAAGAGGTATGCTGCCCTTTCTGTAACTTTTTTTTTTTTTTTACTTTCGTAATGATATTTACAAAGTTGATAAACAGATGGATACTTAGAAAAAAAAATTTTTTTCGTAAGCTTTACTTTACGATTCATTTCGTTTTCAGGACAGTTAAATGACCAATCGCACGTCAACATCCGCATGTACACATAACGCTCAATGTCACTTTTATACATCGTGGCTATTAAAAATACATATACAGTATACTCGTATATACCAGGTGTAAGAGCGAAGAGTAGTTTGGGTGTATATACTCAGCCTTAAAATCAAAACAGACTTAAACGCTACACATTCCAGCTCTAGTCAATGTATCTGGATTCGAAAGATATAAGTATGTATGAACTGGAATAGACTTACATCGTTCCTCGTGGTCAAGCGGTTAAGGTTAACCTCAGTCTGACATATCGGTTGCAGGTTCGAATTCTGTCATGGGCGTCTGAGTTTATTATGTGGGTCTTAGGCTTTACAGAGTAACAAGCCTAACCAAAAGATGGGACGAAATCGAGAAATTACTATATATATCAGGTAAAAAACAAGATATATATTTATATATAAAATATATATATATATTCATAAACACACACACACATATATATAAATATAAATAAATGTAATATATATATGTTTATTTATCTATATAGATATATATACTTATATATATATATATATATATATATATATATATATATATATATATATATATATATATATATATATATATATATATATATATATAGCACGCAAGGTAGTGGCACCATTGAACTTGAATACTTAGACTTAATTTTCTCTAGTTTCCTACAGCAGAAATTTTGACGGCAGCGTAAAGTAAATAAAAGCTATATTTTGTAGGAATATCCAATAACACTCACTCAACGACAAACACAGCTTCAAGTCGAGAGCACAGAAGTACATAGGAGATGGCTAAACGAAAAACGAAATAAAACAAATGAAACACCGTCTGCTGCACTCGCGTCTCTGACCGGGAGATGAGGTTTAATTACTTCTGAGTAAACGTTTTGTTTTAAGAATTAATTTTATCCCAAGATGAACGGGAAGAGGTTTAGCACTTACGCAAGCTAAGAAACTTTTCTAGAAGGGGAAAAACGACCCCGTGTTACCTTTGAACATGAAATGTTCGTGGTGTGATAGGTATCACTCTCGCCTGCCAAGGATGGGCGAATGAACGGGAGACGTTCAGCAGTGAATTAGGTACCTGGCAATTAAATGACTACAGCAGTCAAAGGCAGGGTTAGAAAACAAAGTCATGAGACCAACAACCTCATCCCAAAACCAAGATCATAATCCTAACACCATCTGTCGCCTACCCCTCTCTCTCTCTCTCTCTCTGTATATATATACATATATATGTATATACACATATATATGTAATGTATATATACATATACATATGTATAAGACTTTCAAGAATCATATAATAATAATAAAGTCTTGCTCAAAATCATAATGCTAACACCATCTGCCGCCTCTCTCTCTCTCTCTCTCTCTCTCTCTCTCTCTCTCTCTCTCTCTCTCTCTCTCTCTCTCTCTATATATATATATATATATATATATATATATATATATATATATGTATATATACATATGAGTATGACTTTCAAATATCATATAATAATAATAATAATAATAATAATAATAATAATAATAATAATAATAATGAAACAAACCCAATGAATGGCCCAAGTGGGAGAGCAGCCCAGTGAAGATAAGGAAATAGAGAAATAACGAACAATGAATTTGATATATGCGAGAGCAGTGATCATTTCCGAGTATTACTACTCTGTGCTCACGTTTGCTATGTCCGCGGTTAACTGGTCGTCTACCAGTTTATTCAGCTGTGAAGGCGTAACTACTCCTACCGGGGCTAAGATAAAAGCAATGGGCTAGCAATCTCATCTCCCCCAAAGTTTCGTCACTTAACACAAGTGACTTTCATCCTCACGAATATTAAGTCATAGATGTTATTTAATGCTGAATTCACTTCATCTTGAGAATAACTCACATCCATGGTGAATGCTGAGGACATCAACCCAGCTGAATGGAGAAGTCGACTACCAATCAGTGTACGTAGACCAAACGGCATTGATTCGAGTCCTGGGCGGGGCAGATGCACTTATCAATGATAATTCACTTTCGGTGCAAGTTAATGCCAGGGTAAAGTGAATTCGATATTAATTTATATTTGTGGTATATAATATATATATATATATATATATATATATATATATATATATATATATATATATATATATACATACATACATATACACGTATCATATATCAATGTGAAATCGGAGTGAAGATAAAACAAAAACAAAACAAAAAAGTCGAGATGAACAGTTCACAGAAACGCGTCTAGTTCAAAGTGCGGCCGTTTCGAAATTGCCTGTCAACATTTAGGTCGATTCTCTTCAAAATGCGCGGGAGCATATATCCATTATACCAAAAATGCAAGCAGCTTGCATTTCATCAATAAAGCGCATTCATATGCATGAAGAAGATCATGACCGAACGCACATGAAACGGAAGTACTGCCTGGATAGACGCGCTCGCCCGTCCGCACACACACACAATATATATCACGCGTCAAGCGAATATTCGACATTCATAGGCGAAAGGACGGGAAAGCAAATAAGCCCGGAGATAAAGCAATTATTATACATATTCGGATGTGGAGAGAGAAGGAGAGAACGAGAAAAAGACAGAGAGAGAGAGAGAGAGAGAGAGAGAGAGAGAGAGAGAGAGAGAGAGAGAGATATGCATAAACATAAGAGCTATATCCCACATGGCTTTTCAAAGGGACAAAAATAAAATCCATGGAGTGTAAATTCGATGCAGTTTATAACTAACTGAAATTTTATCTGATCTCATAGTCGTTAGGCTTAAAGTTTATTCCTGTGTTGTGTATATTTTAGCGAAAGTTTATGTTCCCTAAACTTTAGATCTGTATGCCATGGGATTTCGATACCTACGCTCGCTGGAGCCAAGGATTTTTCAGAAACTCATCCATGTACTAATATATATATATATATATATATATATATATATATATATATATATATATATATATATATATATATATATATATATATATATATATATATATATATATATATATATATATATATATATATATATATATATATACATACATACATATACACATAGCATCAAAGCTCTTCCATAGCAAACATCTACAGGCTACATAGTTGCAAAACCCTCAGTTCTGCTCAGTCCTGATTATAAATGACGACAGCATGTGTTCAGAAGTGTATGGCGACCGAGTTTCCTCCTTCCAGAGGACTTCCATAAACCGGAAGGGTGGCCAGATTACCAATTGCTCTAGAAATATGGACTTCTCCCTCGTCTATCTAATTTGTCTTTTTTTCGTTATTTGCCTATTTCCGTATCATTTCCCAGTCTTTTGCTTGAGAATGTACTGAGATTCGTTGCATTAATATTTCGTCATTCCTTTTTGTGTATTTATCTGTCTCCTTGCCTACAAATGTCTTAAGAAACAAAAGAAGTTCATGAGGTATATCATCCCCCATCGTAACACCTCCATCATGAGAATTAGCTCTTATTAAATACCACTGAATATTATAGCATTACAAGTTATTTTTTTTAATGATGTTACAGATTTCATTTTATATATTTTCATCTGTTGTTTACATTTGAAGCTCTAGTTTTGTGGTCATTCAGACATGCTAAATATGATTTAGCAACAATAATAATGCCATTTTGAAAAATGGGTGACGAACACCAAAGGAAAGATGAAACAGTTTGATAAAAAAGATGGATGAAAAATGGAGCACGGTTAAGGAAACAATTGTGGAAGTAGCTTATGAGACTAAATCCATATGCATAAGGAGAGACGCTTTCTCATGAGAATGCAGTCCTGTCTCTAGAGCGAGTAGTGTCAAGGGAGGATAGTAGAAAAGCAGACTGGAATGATGTAGCAGTGGAAGGGGTTCAGGAAGGGATTAATTTAGTAAACTCATGGATAAAAGTGGACGTAACAGTTGAGGATGAAGTCCAGGAAAACTGGATAATGCAAAGGCCGCATGAGTCGATGGAATTAAAGTGACGTGATGCAGCATGGCCATCATACAACAACTGGGTTACTGACCAAGGTGTAAAAGGTATGTCTGGATGAGGAGAAGTTCCAAAGGAACTAGAGAGAAAAATTGGTGTCCCTTTGAGTAAGGGACAGTGACTGAAAGCGAGAGAGGCATATTTTATTTAA
>NC_089757.1:4303769-4311269 GCF_040412425.1 Macrobrachium rosenbergii | reverse complement strand
TATGCTCTTCTTGTAAACTAAGTATTTAATGTT
Organism: Macrobrachium rosenbergii; assembly: GCF_040412425.1. Classification (NCBI taxonomy): domain Eukaryota; kingdom Metazoa; phylum Arthropoda; class Malacostraca; order Decapoda; family Palaemonidae; genus Macrobrachium; species Macrobrachium rosenbergii. The sequence continues at coordinate 4,311,236 of NC_089757.1, read as the reverse complement.
TACTTTTTCCTTTTTTTTCTGCCAGAGGTTTAATAGTATCTAAGTGATATCTTATCCATGAGTTTCATGCAACTACGAATAACTCCACGGCACGTCAACACAATAAGAATGAATGTCTCCGAAAAAAAAAAAAGTTAAAAATGCGTCGAAGTTTCTTCGGCGCAATCGACTTTTCTGTACAGCGTATAATGCTGTATGAAACTCTCAGCCACGGCCCATGAAACTTTCAGCCACGGTCAGGTTGTGGCCTGTGCTGTTGACACCTATAGCAGTGCCAGATGCACAGTCACGGCTAACTTTAACCTTAAATAAAATAAAAACTACTGAGGCTCGAGAGCTGCAATTTGTTATGTTTGATGATTGGAGGGTGGATGATCAACATACCAATTTAAAGCCCTCTAGCCTCAGTAGTTTTTAAGATCTGAGGGCGGACAGAAAAGCGCGGACGGACACAAAAATAGCCATCTCAATAGTGTTCTTTTACAGAAAACTAAAACAAACCGACTGAATTAAGTAAGTCGTGTTCACTTTGGTGGAAGAATTATTAGAAGGCATGCGCCTGTTAAGAAAGAAACTAAAGTACTGAACCAACAACTATACGCTTATTTTCGCACATTTTATATATATATATATATATATATATATATATATATATATATATATATGTATATATATATATATATATATATATATATATATATATATATATATATATATATATATATATATGACATGCACACAAGTACGTATACGTACAAGTACATCTATGTATACATATGTACGAGTGTTATTCTTTACTTGTATAAATGTATAAAAAATACCATGCAACAGCAAAAAGAATAAGGTATGTGACATACTCCCTAAAATTTTACTTCAACGGCCTTTGTGAAACAATACATGCTCGCTTGTTTGCCAGATCTACTACTACTACTAATACTACTACTACTACTACTACTAATACTACTACTACTACTACTACTACTACTACTACTATTATTATTACTATTATTATTATTATTATTATTATTATTATTATTATTATTATTATTATTATTTGTGGTGCATCACTATATTGTGATCGAAAATGAGTAAAAAAGCCACAATAATGTAACTGATAAACTGTATTTTTTAAGATACTTGTTTTTATTCTTTTTTGTATTTTTTTTTTGTATCTTGAAAAAATACAGTTTATCAGTGACATTATTGTGGCTTTTTTACTCATTATTATTATTATTAGTGGTGGTAGTAGTAGTAGTAGTAGTAGTAGTAGTAGTAGTAGTAGTAGTAGTAGTAGTAGTAGTAGCAATGTGCAACCATGCAAGAGGACAGAACATTAACTAGCGTGGAGGCTACCTCAAAATACATGGCCCAAACATGAGAAAAACAGCTACAACGGTAATTAATAATCAAAGATGAATAGACCAAAAGCCACATATTTGCGCAAACAGACGCCAGCGTGAGTCCCAAAAGCCAGGGCAATGCTGCAAGGCGTTTTTAAGTACTGATAAATTCGCGCTCTTTCACTGATTCGTTATCACAAACTGGCGTCACAACGATCATCAATATTTCCCTATTTCTCTCAGAGGTTTATTTAGCGCCATGTAAACGACAAAGGGTCTCTCGTTTACAGATACGTAAGAAATTACGGCCATAAATCTAACCTCTCCAATTTTCCATTTTATCTTTAGAATGGCCAGTGTTGAAGATGCACGGTAGCACACGAGGCCTGTTGGAGGCTGATCATTCAGCTCATCGGTACATTAGGCGCTGGAATAATGTTCTAAATAAAGCCAGTCATATCCAGCAAATGAACTGTATCTTCGATCTTTCTGCGGATAATAACATAGAAGAAGAAGAAGAAGAAGAAGAAGAAGAAGAAGAAGAAGGAGGAGGAGGAGGAGGAGGAGGAGGAGGAGGAGGAGGAGGAGGAGGAGGAGGAGGAGGAGGAGGAGGAGGAGAAAAAAAAGATCTATCAAAACAGGTATCAAGACAATTTGATAACACCAATGATTTTAGCTATAAGTATTTTCCTTTTAAGAATAAACAAAATAACAGCATATACAACATTTAGGGTGCACTGTATACAAGGCATTTTGAACCCAATCTTACAGACGTATTACTTCACCTTAGATTTTTAGAAAATAGGATTTCATTTTATTACACTTAATTATTAAAACTATATTACTCCCAGTTATTAAAAAACAACAATAACTGTTTTACACATAATCGACAAGAATAACAATAACTCTACATTAGACTTCCTCATTAAAAATAACAGCATTAACTCAACATTACAAATATTTTTTAAAATATCACCAACAACCCTATATCACACCTGGACATAAAAAAAAAATTACCGGAACAATTGTATATTACACCTAACGATCACAAATAACGGAAATAACTTTATATTACACCTAATTACTAAAAATATCAGAAATAACTGTATGCTTCACGTAACTAATAAAATTAACAGCTTTAACTCCATATTACTCCTAATTATTAAATATACAGCTAAAAAAAAAAAAAAAAAAAAAAAAAAACAGCATTGCCTACCCTATACTCCCTGGGTAAAAACGCCATAAAAAACCGCTCGACGATGATAGCAACTTGTTAGCTGTAAATAGTATCTGGAGGCAATAAAATCACGGCAACGTTTTTACTGGTTTTATGCCGTAACAGGACACAAACCAGAAGGTATGAAATCCGTTTTGAGTGGATTTTACGCTCTCTAACTGCTCATGATTAAACCGTGCATCTAATCAAAATGTTTCATGGCATGAAAAAAAAAAAAATGGTGGTAATATTCATGGACGCTTATAAAATGGTGCTTCCAGATTTGTTTTAGCTTGATCACATTTGCAATTTAGATCGCAAATATTTCTAGACAGTACAATAGCATTTCATTTCCGCGCTACCCTTTTTAAAATTCTAGTGCGCTGCGCTAAGCAATTACATTAATTTTTGAAAAAAATTAAGCAAAATATATGAGTAACTTCAATCTTATTGCTAACATAATTCCATTAAGAGCATTACTTTACAATTTAGCAGATAACACTCGACACAAGTCTTGAATAAAAAAAAAAGTCGGCAAAAAGTACATGAACTAAAAGGATATTACGCTCATTGTTAAGACAGTATATCTGATCCTCACAAGATTATTTTCGTCGTACTTACGAAAGTGGAAAATTCCAAAGACATAACTGTTATCTATATCACAATTTGCTTGCAGTATAAAAAAAAATTAGAAAGCAGGCCATACTTAAACAGCTAGTTTTATTTTCTCATCAACACAAATATTTTAGTTCGTTATTTATTCATTTCGATAAAGAACATTGAAAACTATTCGCTAAGTACAGCTTTTGTATCTTAAATACCGTTTTATTTTTTGTACAAGAACTTACGTCTAGAACAAATATTATATAAAAACCGTGTGTACAGCTCACTGTATATAAATATATACATATATAAATATATATATATATATATATATATATATATATATATATATATATATATATATATATATATATATATATATATATATACACAATATATATATATAATGTGTATATATAGGCCTACTGCATATATATAAATGTGTGTGTGTTTGTATGCGTGTGTGTGTGTGTGTCTGTGTGTGTGTTTAGGGAGGGAGAGACTGTAGTTTCACTGATAGTTGGCTGAGTAACGCCAAGAAACAGGATGACAAGAACTGAAACTGAATACGTAAGAAACAACGTGAATTTACATTTCACGTCCACGAACTTCCAGCATTTCCCGGAAAGCTTGAAAACAAACAGGCCGCCATACAAAGCAATTTACAATTAATAATGTAATACGCAAGGCAAAAATAAATTATGTAACCGGAAGGAAACAAGTCATCAATCACATCCGCCGAGACCTACAGACTGCAGAAGTGCCACTTTATTCCAAAATATGTGTCGCTTTGAAACGGCATCGGGCCCCCCTAGCGGACAGAGCGTTAATGGGTATGTGTCGTTAACATCCACACACGCTTAATGGCTTCGTAATTAACAAGTGGGGAGGAAAGAAACCCGCTTGGTTTGTTGAAGGAGACAGTTTTAAGTGCTTTAAGTGCTGAGCTACGCAAAGTTCCCAAGTGCACAACGACGCGAAATGGAGTGAGATATTGACGCAAAGACGGTATGATTTATTTGAAATATTCTTTAAAATGTACTATTAAAAACTTGGCTCTGTAATTCAAATATACATGAGAAACCCCTCTTAGCAGTTAATGAATGACAGATCCAAGTGCTGTGGGAAGGGGAAGGGAAATGGATTCATTTTCGAACGGAGGAAATGGTAGGAAATAAGCAGAGGAGTAGCACAGCCATAATCAAAAATCTGTAGCAGAAAAAATAACTTGAGTAATGTGTCGGTTCGAGATCACACGCTTATAAATTATAATTTCTCAGACATACCTAGACAGAAACAAAGAAACAGATAAAGGATTTCCACTTCTCTTGTTTTAATTTTCCTTCAAAAACTTCCATAGATGGCACATGCAATCCACGTAGCCTAGAGAGTTCGCCAAAAATTGTAAAACCCACTTGATATCGTGATGTGCAGGGATAATAAAGGCGTGTAAAACAAATATCATAAGCAGTGAAATTACTATAAAATAGCAAGCAGACAAAATAAAAAATTAAATACGCAAATAAAGAGTAAACTAATTATACTGTGTCTTTTATTTTCATTTTTATACCAAAACGTGATCAGAGACAGAAACAGAAATAAAAAAAAACATAAAAGATGAATTGGTATCAAGACAAAGCTTATATGAATATTTCTAGACACACAAGCATGCATGTAAAGCAGGAGACTGCACATGTACATGCGGGTATGTACCTTGGGAGAGATAAAAAAAAAAAAAGATGGTAGGGGAGTTAGGAGCAGGGGAGCATTGTTGCAAAATGTGAAGTGGAGGGGAGAGGGAGAGCCGGGGGCAGAGGATGTATTTGTTCGTGCATGTACGCTCTGTGTTTAGTGTATGTATTTTTGAGACACACAACATGAGTCCAGCTTGTTTGTTCTACTGGCATGTTTGCTCTAAATTAACCGTTGTACTCGATATTGTTAGTAGCATTAAACTAATAACAGGGTATTTTTGTTATGTACATTCACAATTGCTGAAAAGTACTTTGATTATTAACTCAATTAACAGGAACATGAATAAACATTTCTGGCGCTCCGGCAATACACTCTGCAAATCATTAGTTTTCAGAGGCACAAAAATTCCCAAAGAAACTGTCCGGGGTTTCGGCGAATTTGAATTTGCGTTTCATTTCTCTTTCGTTATCAATAAAAAAAAAAAAATCACAAACATTCAGCCTGGAATTAAAAAAAGAAACTTTTACCACTCGGTCATAATTGAAAACTAAATATTCATATGGAAAAAGGTTTAGCTGCGTTTTTTTAGTATTAATAATAGTATTCTTTTTTGTTATAACTGTTCAGAATTGAATAACAAATAAAAAGAAATTTACGTTTTCCTTCAACTGCAACTTTTGCTCATAATGTTCATTCGCAGAAGTTGCAAGAAAGATCCTGAATATTGATCTACCCAAAAAATATGAATTTTGGTCAGTCATGCAATTGCAAACTTATGACGATAAATTCCGTGATTCGACCATCACCAGATATACTGGAATCATAAACAGGACAATTTCTTTCATTTAATTCACGTTACTTACTTTCGGGAAATAAAAGGCACAACATTAAGCAGAGAGAAACGAACAAAGGACTGATAAAAACAATAACGTTACAAAACACTTTGCTACTACATTGCATACCGAAACTTGTTAAATATAATGCACTTGTTAAATATAATGCAAGCAATATTTCTGGCTGTACTGAATAAGAAAAATTACTTAGCTGTTAAAATTCCATCATAGCAAACTTCAATTTCAACCGGATTTTATTATTCTAATCTTCATCTTCAGATATAAAACTGAGATGTTATTAATTTGTTGTGGATTAAAACCCTCACGTGTTCCTTAATAATGTGAGAAATATTGTTTGAAGAATTCATCGAAACAAAATATCAATTAATGTACTTTCAACATCGATGACCATAGTTGTAACGTTATTAGTGGTAGTTACGGAATTGGTACTTTTCCTGGCTGCCTAGACAAAGATGACGTGAGAACTGCCTTATCAACGGGTGTGTGTGTGTCTTGCTGCCTTTTCTGTGCTTGTCAGTCATTCTAACTTTTTGCTTGTTCATGAAACCAACACTGCAAGAATTTTACGATAAACTCTACGGAAAAAACAGCCGGGTTGAAGCACGAATCTTTAATCCGGGGTAACACACCTGAAAACAGTATTCTCACCAAGCGATTTTCAAATAACTCTTTCTCTTACCGAGCCTTCGTCTAAAGAGCAACTCTTCTGATGCTGAAATTAAAGCGGTCCTTCCACCTACCTCCCTAACTACCCATACATAATCTAGCGGTATCGAAACCAGATGGTTTACACCTACTTAGGCTCCATGCAGAGGTGTTTTGGGGAAATGGGAGAGGGAAGCATTTGTCTTACAGTTACTCTATGACAAAACGATGTAGAAAATGGAAGATCTCACTAGGGCGTTACTAGTCAATTCCCTCCGTGTTTATATATATATATATATATATATATATATATATATATATATATATATATATATATATATATATATATATATATATATATATATATATATATATATATATATATATATATATATATATATGTATATGTATACATACTGTATATACAGTATGTATATATAAATATAAATATGTATATAATATGTATGTATGTATATATATATATATATATATATATATATATATATATATATATATATATATATATGTGTGTGTGTGTGTGTGTGTTTGCATGTCTGTACTGATAAAGTTTCCCATATCCTTAAACATGCTTGTGTATCACATACGAATAAATAAGTACAAAATAATACATCGCCTCATCCACACCCTGGCGGAAATTCATATATCTGCAACCCAAGCAAACTTCTAATGTCTGCATCAAGAAAGCTCCTTCTTGTATGGACCCAGATAAACCTTGGCTAACAAATGGACGGAGACTATGGGATCCCCTACGTGAGTTTTACTTCTGGTTCTTTTATCAAAGGATCTAAGGATTAATCAATGCGCCCTAGCTTCTAGAAGCCCTTTAACCACTGCTGATATCTCTACTCCCTGTCCGTCAAAGAGCGAATGAAAGATCACCTGCGGGGGGCTTTCCCAAAAATACTGCAGGGCTGAACCACATTTTTGAGATGAATGAAAACATGCAACTAATGACACAAGACCGTGCTTTCTCAAGTCAGAAATGTTATATATATATATATATATATATATATATATATATATATATATATATATATATATATATATATATATATATATATATATATATATATGTATATACATATATGTATTA
>NC_089757.1:4291269-4298769 GCF_040412425.1 Macrobrachium rosenbergii | reverse complement strand
CAAATAAGAAAAAGACCGCAAAAGGTACAATAAAACAATGCCCCAAGGAAGGACAAGCGGTATTCTGGCACTCGTGAATGACACGCTGATATGTATATGCCACAAAACTTATCAGTTTACAATGTTGCAGTAATTGGAAGCGGCAAGGAAACTTTGTTTGTTGCTAAGCTGCCGCTGCTGCTGCTGTTGTTATTGTGTCTATTTATACAGCCCATGCTTTGCTGATGACTCACTGAGCTGATGTTTCTTACTTGAAGACACAATGTTTTCACTGCAAGCAGAGTCTAAGTTTTGTGTCTTGTTAAATAAATCAGGAGAGTATTTGCATATTTTGCTGCTATTACTGTTCGTCAGCTATGGTATTACCATTATTCATAACGCGTTTCATTATTGATGCTATGGTACGTTACGTGATATTACCCGACTTTCATATTTTTATGATGCATACGGTCCCGAAATCTACAACAGCGGATGTTAAGTTTACCAATATTTCAGACTAAGTACAAAATAGCATAACAGAAATGAAACGCAACAGCGCTCGCTATATCTAATGACCGGAAATCGTTGTCGTGTCCCTATCCTTTTCACTTTACCAGCCAAGCTGCATTTCTCTCTCTCTCTCTCTCTCTCTCTCTCTCTCTCTCTCTCTCTCTCTCTCTCTCTCTCTGCTACATTCCCCTCCTTCATACATTGCTCTTCGTTGTTACACTTGAATTACTTTTCAATTCTGTCAACAACATTTCCCTCTTCTTTTTAATTTGATATGCATGAAGTTAGAGGGCCTAATGACTCCTCACGATAATCCACATTTCTCTCCCTCCCTCTCTCTCTCAATTAATATAGCCATGTATTCCGTAAACCCATCCGCCCACATAAAGCCAATTAGAACTGAAACAATCAACAAAATTCTACAAAAGAAAAGCATGGCATCTGAGGGCAAAATAAATTAATAAAATAAAACGAATCTTCTATTCATTCTCTACAAAGAAGTAACGTAACTGTAACAAAGCCAAGAGTTGACAGGAAATGCGTCACATTGCTTACGTTACAAGGGCTCTTACCGCAAACGGACGCAACTATGGGATATCACGGTTCTTGCCGGCGAGATATTGATGCAAAATGGCGTGTTAAATAATCCAGCTGTGAAATCAAATGTTATGTTAAGCACTGTTTACCCTCCGTAACTCACTCACGTATGCAATGAGCGTCCCGTCCAAAATATATCAGTGATGTTTTATACAATGCTTTTATCTCCTTAGGGAGTACGATTAAGGATAATATACAGTGAATGCACAATAATAATAAGTCTGGATCCCTTTGCTCACAGTGTAAACATATTTGTTCATATTTTTGAGGAATTGTTAGCTTTTCATCAGACCAAAGAAAAAGTAACTAAATCATTTTTTTTTTCACGCAACTTATTTTATGGTGAGAAAGTTGTTATTTTTCTACAATCGTCTGGAAAATATTATAAATTGGACCAGAAATTATTCTGAGTTAAAAATTCACAAGCGCCTTCAGCACTCTGCCGTCCTCTGAATACAGCTACAGCATTGAACTGTGATATTTATAGAGATTGGGGTAACATTATTAATAATAATTCGAATCAGCGAATTTTCACGTAAAGGTAAATGAAAAATGATATGTAAATAACTTTAAAAGCGAATAGCATATTCCACCAGATTTCATTATTGCCATGGATGTCTGACCTAGGAAATATATCCTTTAGTTCCATTATACACCAATTACTAAATTTCTCGAAATACTGTCATAATGTCTCTTACTGCAAGAGATATTTCTTTCAGCAACGTGCAAGACTGTCTTTATGTAATGAATTGATTCTCTCTTGAATGCTGCAGGAGGCAAGCTGTATAAATAAGCGATATTTTTTTTTTTTTTTTAATCAAACTAGAAATCCCAGATATTTTAGTTATCTTTACTCAGAAAATGCTGAAATCTGAACTTTTATTTTTTCCTTAACATTTCTCAGTTCGTCGAACTTTTAAAAATAAATCCGTTGTTTCTCACAAAAATTTCCCTGGAGTTCAGTCTTGTCGACATGATACAAAAATAGCAAAAAAAAAAAAAAAAAGAAGAACAAATTGTCTTTCCAATGCACTGAACTTTCAATGAAAATCAAATAAACGAATTTCATACAAACTGTTTCAGGATTTACAAAACGATATACGTATCTGTAAAACGGAAGAAGTGCAATATACAAAACGATAGTATGAGGCTATGAATAATAATAATAATAATAATAATAATAATAATAATAATAATAATAATAATAATAATGGTTATTATTATTATTATTACTATTATTATTATTATTATTATTATTACTATTATTATCATTATTATTATTATTATTAATATTATTATTATTATTAGTCAGAAGATGAACCCTATTCAGATAGACCAAGCTACGGGGGTTATCGACTTGAAATTTAAGCTTCCAAAGAATATGGTGTTCATTTGAACAAGACCTTTTGCTGGGCAATTCAAAACCTATTGGGTTCCTTCTTAGCAAAAATTACATTTCTTTCTCTCCACAAATCTAACCATCTGTTGGAAGTCACAAGAGCTAGGATGTTTCTGGGAATTCACGGAAGCTGATGATCTGTCAGTACAAGTATATGAAAAGGATTTTATTTAAAAAATTTTATGCTTAAAGGTTTATTCCTGATCCAACAATTAAAGGATGAACGCGAAAGTGACTTGGTGTCATTCTGCTCTGGAGGTGCCCCCAAGCGCCATCTCCCCCCAAAACCCCCCCGTGTAAACCGATTAATGGGAAAAGAGAAAACAATGATAAGATGACTAATGAAGTTGACGATTAGGTATTCTTGCTCCATTAACTCGGACTAGTTTCGAACTTCATCCAAGGCTTTCTGTCTTGCTGTCTTCATTATTTCGTAAGAACCTCCCGAAGGATTTACAAAACTGAGGAGGGAGGGATGTCAGTCGTGTGTCTGCACCACTTCGTTCCATCCTGCTGTGATCAAGCAGCATCTAAGCCAAATGACAAAATGCACTGGTTAACCCTCGAGTCAGGGGAGAATGTCCTAAGATGTGTCAAACCAATACGTCCAAACGATCTGTATTTATCATTACTGTTTCGCTTCTTTCATCAGGAAACGAAAGCAATTTCATAATTAATACTGCACATTACAGTTCTTGTAATACTTCCAAACGATTTTACACTTAGCATCTCTATGATGATTGTTCTTACCATTATTTAAATAAAATACTTCTTACATTTTCCGCAGGTAAACACATATTGCAAAGTTTCATTTTCCTTCTCACAAAGCAACTGACTAATGAAGTATTACATAGATATCTATAGTATGATCTGTCCAAGGTTGTAGAGGAATGCGCCCTGCCTCCACTCACTCGAATAAAATCGCGACAGTTATCATAATGGGTTAATATTTGACTTTCAAGTAAGTCCGTAATTAAATAACATTTACTTTGAGCTTTGCTGCCACCCTACTTACGATTTCAATGTTGACCCCTTTCAGAACAGTTGTCTAAAGCTCTTGTACGTCTCTGGAAAACCTTTACGTTGATATTTTTCGTTCTTCCCTACACCAGATGCTCTTTTAAAAATAATCTATTATCAAAGACAACATCCATGGATATCATGTCGACCGTGTTTGAACCATATCAAGACATGTTAAAGTAATTTATCATCAAAGTGAATATTCACGGATGTCTTGTCAAGCGTGTTTGAACTATGAGAGAAATAAATGAATTTAACAAACTGGAAATTAATTAAAATTTGCATTCTCAAATGTGAGTGTACTGTATATGATTGAAGAATGTCCAGGTACAATAGTGTCTATTAATTTGGACCGCTTTCCCGTCTTTCTCAAATTACAAAAATATTTCAGAAACTGAACGAACACTGAAAACGGCAAAACGGATGCATTCAAATACGGCACACGGACCGAAATAAACAAATAACTAACTCTATAAATAATAGAATTCTATTCTGAAGACTGCTCTTTAGATCTCCTTTCCGTCCTTCTCAGATCAAGAAAAAAGCTCCACTTGTAAACAAAACATGGCACCAACCGGAATAATAACAATATAAAAGTGCAATAACATAGTTCTGAAGACTTCTAAAAAAGCGAGCACAAATAAAGAGCAAAGAAGAAAATGGAAGCAATCAAAGTGACGGGAACGAGAAGGGCAAAGCAAAAATGAGATAACGCGCACCTTCTAAAGACTATAGGAAACGAACAAACGCCATCAACATTAGAAATAAACCCGCGAGCAATTCACGGCCAGGTGGGAGCAGAAGAAAACGCCGGCATTTTATTCAAATCAGAGCAAACGAGCGCCTATGACTGTCACTGAAAACGGCACAACATATTTCCTTCGCTCGCTTTTTTAGTAAGATATTTAGCTCCCAATTATGCATGAATAAATACGGAAATTGACTACGTGTCGTACTGTGAAAAAAGTTCCTGGGTAACTGAGCAACATTGCACGCTTCGGTAATGAATTTTCCAGTTTAATTATCTACATCTGGTGCTTCAGTTTACGAGGTAATTTCGTCATTTTCCGCTCCGACAGATATAGACTCAATGCTCAGGGAGATAAGGCATATACGGCATTAAATGTGGCATTTGCAATAGAATCATATGCGCCGCGTATAGGCGATTTCAATCAATCGAATGACATTTTATATCCTGGGAAGATCATTGTGCTGCTGAGCGAGTGCTGGCAGCCACTCAGTATAATTACGTAACTACTGAAATATAGCGAAATTAGATTCCAGAGATGTCTTCTGTTCTCGTCAGCTTTCAAACAGGTATAATTCCCATTTACAGCCCTGTAAATGAAAATTCATCTCAATTTAATTTGCCGCAAAATGAGGATAAAATTGTTCACACACCCGCTTGAGTAAGTGAGAACTTTTGACTCTTCCTTGCATACGACAAACCTAATGTCCTCGCAAATGGAGTTACGATAACTGCCGTCCTGGGCAGTTCAGGTGTCCTGCCTGCCAAGGGCGATTCCCCTTAATCTCTGCTGCACGCAATTCACGTGATCACCCGAGAAGAAAGGATTCTGTCTGGGGAGAAGAGTCTTTTGGCCAGTAAAGTACCAACCCTGATGAATTTAATTGTCAAATTTTAATTAACAAGGCATCTGAATGTGGCTCTCTGTCTCTCTCTGTTGGTTTCCTAAAAGTTAGCATAGAGGGCTGTGAAGTAGTGATACCTCTAGCAATATATATATATATATATATATATATATATATATATATATATATATATATATATATATATATATATATATATATATATATATATATCTACACATATATAAAGACAAAATCCACGAAGGAAGAGAAACAATGGAGTGCTGCAAGGCCTTTCGACTTACACTAGTCTGCTAAGTAAAGGATTAGTGTAAGTCAAAAGGCCTTGCAGCACTCCACTGTTTCTCTTTCCTTGTGATTTTGTCTTTATTTATATATTCATCGCATTCCATATTTTTGTGATTCAGTTATACGCACATATATATATATATATATATATATATATATATATATATATATATATATATATATATATATATATATATATATATATATATATATATATATATATATATATATATATATATATATATATATATATATATATATTATATATATATATATATATATATATATATATATATATATATATATATATAGAAAAGTGAATGTTTGTATATTTGTTTGTCCACTGCAAAAATTCGAACCGCTTGACAGACCCAGGCAAAATTTTGGCATTCAACCTTTATGTCATCCCAGAAAAGTTTATAACTCAAAATCAAACCCCCTACCCCCTGACAGACATACAAACACAGACAAAACAAATGAAATTTTCGTTTTTACGCCATCTTTTACTTCAGTTTTGTGGGTTTATTCTCATTTTTCACCTGATGCTCCACCTTTTCTTCCAGGTGCTGTCTGATGTATGGTTAACCTACAACAATAAATCCAAATCCCCTATAACATCAATTTTTGATCAGAATTTACATGAATTTTGATGATGTTTCTGAGAATTATTAATATAATTGTTTATTACCTCAATAAAATCAGAGCTGAAAACCTATATCGGTTTAAATGTCATTTACAATCCTCCCCATGGAGAAAAGTTGTAACAGACCAAATGCTTCTTTGACACATATACCCCCTCATTAAAAAATTACCCGCAACGAAATTCCCACATTTTTTTCAGTGTTCATTTTTAGCCAAACGTATCTTAATCATACCTTGCTAATAAAACACAAATTTTTAAGTACCCTGTGGTATTACCATTATCATATCTAGGTATTTAATCCACGAAAAAAACTTCGTAGTTACGGGCACAACTTTGGAGATCAAGAACTAATTCATCGACAAGACGAAACAAATCCATCACAATCCACGCATGCGTATTAGGAGACTAACTGCTTCTGTGACAAAACTACCCCTTCATTAAAAAGTCACTCGTGACGAAATTACCACATTTTTTTCAGCGTTCATCTTAAGCCAAACGTATCTTAATTATACCTTGCCCATAAAATATAAATTCTTAAGTACCTTGAGGTACTACCATCATCATATCTAAGTACTTAATCCACTAAAAGATCACCATCACCATATATCGACAATCTCTATAGTAGACCATTCACACTCCGGCCTACACTTTCCCTCAGAAACATCAAAGGAAACTGAAATGCGTTTGTTAACACATACAGGAAAACAAAAACACTTGCAGCTCTTTTTACAGTGTCTAAAATTACCATCCTGATAATAATTTAATATTTATATAGAAAATGGACACTGCATCTTAATAGCTTACAGATATTCTGAAGCTTCTGAATTCATTATAACAACTGCTTTCCTAACGTTATGGTGACGTATTTCGTTACAAAGTCAGTTTAAATGAAGTTTGGAATTAATTAACGAGCAGTTTGGCAACAACACTTCACTGCATGCTTAGCATTCTTGATCGCCCTTGGTGGAGAAATGGTAGGTAGGGGATTGGCAAGGTAGGGGAGCCCTGACTCATATGGGTTTCCTCACTGTGGATTTGCATAATAATAATAATAATAATAATAATAATAATAATAATAATAATAATAATATCACCAGTAATTTTAACTTAATAGTTATAAGAAAACTGTACTGTTGCTTGCATAATAATAATAATAATAATAATAATAATAATAATAATAATAATAATAGTAACTGTTAATATAACAATAGTGATACATTTGGGTTTATAATAAGTCATAAAGTGATGAACTGTAGCACTAATGACGGTAGCCCGTGAAAAGGAAAGTTATTGATGATTTGGGTCCTTCAGAGTTTTCCCGGGCAGCGTCGGGGTGACTAGCTAGTATTATATAAAAGTGAATGTTTGTATATTTGTTTGGACGCTATAAAAATCTGAACCGCTTCACAGACCCAGACAAAATTTTGCACACAGCCTCTACGTCACCCCAGAA
>NC_089757.1:4236269-4281269 GCF_040412425.1 Macrobrachium rosenbergii | reverse complement strand
CTACTACCGCCAATGGTTAGCACGTTATTCTGGCTTAGGGGGAATCCCCCCCCCCCCGCCTCCCTCCACATCACATGCTGGTCCTAACCACACTCTTTTGTGAAAATGAATCACCCAAGCATTGCTTAAGCTTACAACAACTCCAACTGATAATGGGTCACAATAAAACTTGATGGCGGATGAGTCAACACTTAAATCAAAAAGGAAATGTCGCTCAAGTACTTTAGGTATCAGTAGTAAGAGAATGACGTTCTTCAAAATTAAACCCACTGCACGCAAATGCACATGTAATAAGCAAATGTCACTTACAGATGACAGAACGTAATTATCAGAGCTCCATTGTCGGCAAGTAGTGACCACCAGATTACGGCTTTAATGATCAGCATATCATATTAACCATCGATGGACTGCTAGATTAGTGGTCACTGGATTATAAGATTCGTGGTCAGAGGCTTATGATATTAATAACCACTGGATTGAAAAATTAACAGTTAATGGACTGTGAGATTAACGTTCAATTGATAATGAGATTAATGATTTATGAATGAAATTAATGGCTGATGAACTGGAAAAAATTAGGAATGGCTCATGAGTTCAGTAATAATTTTCCAGGATATTAATGATCAGTGGAAATTTGGCTTCAAAATAAGCAAATAATGAAGCAAGCAAACAATAACTTTTCCAAAATATTACACACTTAAGATAAAAAAAAACAACGTCCCCATACGCGTGTAATCCCATCAGAATTATCCAAAATCGTACGAAATGGACACAGCGATGTATTAAGCAGTATATACACACATGTGAAGATTGGTTTTTTTACCGTGACCCCTAATGGTGAGTCTGAAATGAGACTTTAGTTAAAAAAAAAAAATTTATCTCATCTGTTAAAATTAAAACTAGTAAAAAGTAAAAAAGAGATGAGCCTCTTCTGTTGCGACTGAAATAAAACTTTAATTAAAGAAAGAGAAGTGGACCTCTTCGGTTGAGTGAAATAGTACTTTGGCTGAAAATGGAGAGAGAGAGAGAGAGAGAGAGAGAGAGAGAGAGATGAACCTCTTCTGGTGAGACGAAAATAAGGCTATCTGAAATAAAAAAGAAATGACAGACTGACCTCAACTGTTAAGAGAGAAATAAGATTCAAATTATAAATAGAAGAAAGAGGAGACACATCTCTTCGGTTGAGACTGAAATCAGACTTTGGGTTAGTCGTAAATTAGACCCTGGACGGAGAGATAGACAGGAAGCTAGAACTCTTCGGCTGACGCTAAAAGAGTATCTTAGACGTAAACAAAATGAGAGAGGCGCCTCTTTGCTGGTACAAAGATTTTGTTGAAAAAAAAGAAAAAAAAAAATAGGAGAGGGGGAGGGGTTTGAACTCTTACATTACAATGAAATAAGACTTACGACAAAGACAAAAGAACGGAAAGGGAAACGCCTTCATCTGGGAAAACAAATTAAATCTGTCGCAAACGAAAGATACTGAAGCAAGCTCTTAGTTGCTAATAAGACAAGTGAGAGTATTATATCCTCGGCTAGTGCTAAAACAGTGTTATATAATTATCAGAGAGAAGCTGAAATAGATAACCTCAGAAGAAAGCAAAATAGTATTTTAGAGAGCATGGGAAAGAAAGCGGAGATCTATTTGGCTGATATTCAAATAACCTCTATCACAAACAAGAGAAAGGGGTAGGCTGAACTAACCACTTTTCTCTAACGTATATTTTAAAATAACTTATTTACTTGGAGAGAGAATGTCATAAAGCATGCAGAACTACACCCAGGGGCTCATTACGTCAAGCGCGACATTATCCTAAATCAGATCTCAGTTATCAAGTTGATTAGCGAGGCATAAGGACCTCCTTACTCGCAGGAGAGATAAATATAAGCCAAGGATTCTGGCCAGGCCGGAATTAACGCTTTCATATTTACCAGAAACTTATGTTCCGGCGGATTTATGACGACGCAAGAGCCTTTCCCTAAGCCCCCTCCATATTTAAAATTTACAGATAATTTCCTTCAAGCGGAGACCATTTTCACATTTCCAGCTTTCATAATTACAAGCCTCAGAAATCATTTTAATGTTCCCAGTTTACGTAATCATAAGCCTCGCGTTTCAACCAGAATTAAATTGGCAGTTAGCCGTGCTCCTAAAAGGTCCTTACATATTTTTTTTTTTATCATTTTTTGAAAAGCTATTTTCGTTTCTAAAAGGATGAATGGAACCTCTTGCAGAACGAGCTGGAAACTCCTCATTTAACTTTCCAGGAGAAAGAAAAAATTCCAGACGTGCTTCCTAGTCAAAGTTGACATTGTCGCTAATAGTAATTACAGCCAAGGGTCATTTTCAGCCGAAATTTATACGCGAATTATACCTGATGGACACCTCCGGAGAAAACTTCCACCGCAGCATTCCAAAATGACTCTTGCACACGGGTTGAAAAAGGACTGCGGCGGGAAATTTTGCTCCGAGTGAGGGCGAGTGTCGTGTGTCCTCGGGATGATGAATTCAGCAAAGCATTATGTAAATGCCGGAGTCCGAATGGGCGCAATGTGTTCGGAACTAACAAGCAAATTCTCCGATAACGCTATTTGATATTTTCTTCAGCATTTTTAATATTCATCGGTAAATTTTATTAAAAATAATGGTGATAATAATTGAAAATATAATACTAACATCAACAATAACTTAGAATATAACATTTATAACAATTAGGGAAAATATATTCAGTATTAGTACCGATTTTTTAAATTTCGAGGTCGTTAAGACGGGAACCCAATGCCATATCTACCCAAGGAGCGAAGAAACGTGAAAAAGCCGGAAGGAAAAAATGAATGTGCTTAACAGAAGATATGGCAGGCCTCGCTGAAAACCTTAACTCTTTATTCCAAGTTCTGAACATTACTACTGTACTTCCATTCTCAGTACACTAATCATCCATAACCACCATGTTTATCGTGGCCTGTAATTTTAGTAACTAAAATAAATACTCAAACGAAAACCTTCAAAATATTGCCAATGCTACTGCTAGCCATTCTCTTATCTGTCACTGCTAATATAGCCCGTTACCACTTCACATTTAAGTGAATATCCAATCACTTGTAGTATATGTGACTATGAAGGAATGGTTACAACTCGTGCGCTTTGAATCTGGAAGAACTAAACTGCTCTGGCTTCTCATTCACCTGGCTGTTGCTATATACCTTTTAGTCAATTCAGTAACTAAAATAAGTGATTAACAATTGCAGCCTCTGATTGGAAGCGTGGAATCCATCTCAACTCTCACCGACAGCGGGCCTTGAATGCATTCGCTAATACAGGAATCTGCGGCAGCATAGCCCTAATGGCAGAACACCACGGTAAATAATTGAAGTCGACACCATTCAAAACATGGTGTGGTCCTTTCCTGCCATTGTGGGACGGTGGCGTTCAATTCCCCCTTCAATGACACCATTCAAAGGTATTCGAAAATCCTTTTCGAGTTCTTTTGTCACTTTTCTCGGTCTGCTAAAATTACTCGTAGGTGCGGATATTTCCTCTCAAAATAAGATTCGTAAAGGTGATGATTATCAACGGTCATTGGTGAAGCAAATGCTTTAATAATGACAGTTCTCGCCGTCCGACGCTTAACTTTCGATCATTATAATAGATTATACATTCATTTTGTATCTATGTTTGGTTTTCGTTAAGTGGGTACGCATATTCTGCATGATCAATATGATATTGATTCATACCGTACAGTAAGATGGATGATAATGATGGTGATGATGATGATAAGGATTGTTATTCACCTGCTTATAACAGCCCCAATGATCGTTATGATCATTGTAATAACAGTGGAGCCCTGCCTCGAGCAGTTACTGTTCAATACAAAACGTAATGATAAAATCGCGCGCAATGAACTGCCTACAGTGGTTTATAGCGATAATGATGACAATACAGGAAAAGCACAATCATTATTCATTTATCTATCAACAAAAATATAGAATGGCCAACAGCGCAAAGCAACCAAGCATCGATACGATATTCATAGCGCCACAGTTGAAACAATCAAAGAATCATTTGGGCATCAATATTCCCGGTTTGGCTTGAACTGTGGCAGTTTAATCACGGTGCCGTTATTAAATTAAACATGTAAAGTCACTCGTCTGTGCGCAAATTAAGCCCGACACGGCCGACTATATTGTGTAATGCTGTCATCGACTGAAATTCGCGTGATTTTCTACGGGCGCTGCACTTTGGCCTCTGCTCTACCGTGAGATGACACGCTCTTTATCTCGTTAATTTAAGGCACCGTGCAAAAACGCTAGCGCGCACGCACGCACGCACAAACACACAAACCTGTGTGAATAATACTTACGGATATCTCCTCGCAAATAAACTTCCATTACCTCACATACGGCGCATATACACACCCATACAAGAAGATCATGGGTTCGATTCCCAAGAGAGTTTGAATGTTTATGACCACTTCCGTAAATTCCCATTGCGCATCTGTGGACCTTGGCAGTGAATTATGTATCTGGTGATTAAACAACTGGGGTGGGTTGAAGCCATGGACGCATGGAGAATGGGGTTAGTAACGTCATACTAAGATGACAAATAGACAGATAATCCTTTTTCAAGATATGGGCTACATGATGCAACCTTCTGTATTGCACATCAAACACATTAATTGATTGGAAATGTTTTTTCTTTAAATACCTCATGGTTAATGAAAAAGAGAGAAAACTTATCGCCGAATAACTGATGCTAATGTCATATTCCCTATTAAAACATCCTCTACAGTGAAAAAACTACATGATTTTCTCATTTTTTTAGTGACTTCATTCCTTTTAAACGGACCCTATATTTTTTTTTACTTAGCTTGCAAGATCTTCATTATTTTCACCACATGCGATCTTGCATTTTATCCGAACGTAGAATTAAAAAAAAAAAAATATAAATATGCTTTCACAAAAACATAAATTTGAATTCACCATCATAAGCTTAGAAGTAGAGATTGAAACAATTCATAAGCATCTTTACATACAAAACTTTCAGCCCAAGCACATGTTTTTATGCTAAGAAATTGCTCACTATAAAGGCAGATCATATTTACATCAATAAAGGAATGCAGAAACGAAAAAAAGCAACCATTGCTAGGCACTAGCACCCAAAAATTTCAAGTCGACGCCCCTCGACTTTTTCTGCTATTCTTGTCTAAGAATACAAACCTAAATTAACGCGTATACACTTTTTTCATGGATAAGATATTAAAGTGATGCATACTTCAATAAACACATTTACTCCCAAAAATTTAAGTATAAGAAAAATGAAACAGAAATAATCTTCAAAAATTTCAGTATAAGAAAAATGAAACAGCAATAATCTACAATCATCACATTATAAACCTAAATTCACCATATACGCCATTACGGCAATGTAAAGTCTACAATGACAGGTCGAAGAAAGGAACCAATAATCACAGCCGAACTTTTGCCCGGGGCTTTCAGTCCGAACACAACAAGACTCTTTTGCAACTAATGTTTTTCCATATTTGTTAACGGGAACCTTTATAGCAATAAAAAAAGGAAAAAGAAAATAATAGTTAAACAAATACGAAACATTCGGTTCTAAGGAATTCTAATTCCGAGCTACGAATCCGCTGTTACCAAAAATATAATGTTACATTTACCACCGCACAGCATTTAGGTAATAAAGAAGCCTCACAAACATAAAGAAAAGTAACTGTCAATAAACACCCCTCCCTCAAAAACTCTCAGCCTAGCACAATTCGACTTTATGCTACATCTCCCAGTGTTGCTTCTCATCTCGTCTTTCCTCTATCTGAGAAATGAACAGACACATACGGTGACAAATTAACTCCTCAAGATATCGGACAAGATGAAAGAGGGATTTGAGCTGGGGATGAGATGGACGATAGTTGGAAGTTGAGCCTTGTAACAGGGGAGCACAGAAGATTCGGCGTCTTTGATGTCAATTAATTACATTCGCTCTGAAGTACTGATTAAATACTACTACTACTACTACTACTACTATTATTATTACATTACTATTATCATTATTATTATTAGAGTTGGAGCGCATTCATGTATGGTAAGTTACTATAAAACAGAATATACATATGTGCAAAGAAATAAATTAATATTAAAATAACAAATGAACAAACAAGAACACTCGACAGAGAGCATACTTCCACCCAAGCAAATAAAGTCCTTTTTTTGACGCAGTATTTCCCACATCAGCAATTATTATTGCTAAGAATTAGTAATAATTTTTTATCTTCCAGGGTTGACTTCATTATAAAGTTCGCCCTTGACCTCAAATCTTTCAGTCACCTCTTGTACTCAGAAATACATACCTGGATTTAGGTTCTCTTGATTTCAGAATGTTTTACAATAACGAATATAAGCATCGAACCAATGAGTTCCAAAGGCAGCAAACTTAGTTGTAAAGGGAATACTGTCATAATTTAGTCATACATAATTCGCAATAAATCCGTATCTTGTCGGCAAGTTGGTTTCCATGGCAACAAATCGTCAGCTTTTGAGGATGTCACCCAGGAGACGATAATCTTTTTGGTTAAATATACAAAGATCAACAATGATAAATTTATATATATATATATATATATAAAACATTTTCATATATGAAAACATTTTCATCATACCACTCAACCTACAAAAAAAAAAAAAAAAAAAAACTACACCCACCTCGACAAACACCATTACTTCTAAAAAAAAAAAAAAAAAAAAAAAAAAAAAAAAAACCCTGCGAGGCTACAAAGGAAAAGAAATCCGAGCCTAGCCCTCGCCAACGACACCATAGCTATTGGCAGCCTCAGGAAATATAGTGCGAACCCCATTGATAAATTTATGCCTATTTTGATATGCTGCCGTTTGTTTTGATATCAGAACTTTGGGTCAAACTCGATTGCAGCGCATTGGTATTCATAGAGAGGCGGCATTTTGTTTGTGAATCACAATCTCTCAACGGACTTTCTTATCGACACAATTTAGATGGTGCCGCGGCCGCCTTACAGGTTGGGGGAGGAATAGATTTCAGATTTGGTGGTGGATGGGGAGGGGGGTTTGCCTGTTCCTTCGCGATTCGGGACGAATGTAAAGAACAAAAATATAGGGTGACGTTTATTTTCTTCTCTTTTTCTGGGGTTGTTTGGCTTACGAAGTTTCGCGTTCGTTGTGGGGGGGGGGGAGACGAAAATTCTGGCGAGTCGGTGTGCATAGTAGCTCTTTACGGAGTGATACAACTCCAGGTTAAAATGAACTCAAGTCCTTTTACTGTTTTCGTAGTAAAATACATATCCAAGATCAAATAATATTGCTCATTTCCCTCAGGAAGTTTAACTTGATCCTAGGGATTTCAGTAATATGTTTCATTCATATGGACTACAATTGTCAAAAGTATATTCATATTCTATGTCACGGATTTACAATAATTTCGATATAATCTTACAGTCATACTCGGCAGAAACTCTAAGCGGCATACAATCCTAATTTCTATGGAAGAACGCAATCCTAAAAAAGGAAAAATCCACACAAAAAACATTGCCGAGAAAAAGCCGGATCTTCCATACATTCTTATATACTGAATACACCAAAAGATCAATGGAAAGCGAAACCCCAGTTTCATCCGTAGGACAAAGGAGAGAGAACTGGAAAATGGGATAGGGGAAAAAAAAAAACAAAAGACTGGAGTTTACCACCATGGAAGAGATAGATTTTGAAATAATGGACTCAAGAAACACAATGAGGAAATTGATGGTTTTCCTGTCACAGCCACTTGATCGTTTTACCGAGTCATTCTAATAAAATAAAAAACCATACTTCATGAACCTTTGACTCTTCACCTGTGCATATGATGAGTCTTAAGAAGTTACATAGTATGCGACTGTTAATTCCCATGAATGAGATGCAAAAGGTTTACTCTTACCCTTCCGTTCAAACCACCTTGCCCATTTGGGGAATTTAAATATAAAAAGGTTAGAACAAGTTATTTTGAATTATCTCGTACCGTGGAATAGCAAATGGTTCCACTCGCCGGAGTGTGAGATTACCTCCCATATAGTGGAGCAGCTTAATGTGACTTTTGGCCAGAATCGTTCATTTTATGATACAAGCATGGAATTTGGTATGAATATGCTCTGTACATCATATTTTGAGAAAAAATGCTGGCCATCAAAAATTCCAACATGGTCGCCAGCACACCAAAAACAGCCATAAACCATAAAAACGCTGATCTCTCTCCATTTATTTCCAACTTTTGCTACTAAAAGAGGTTACTAATGAAGGGAAGACACAGAGAATAAGCTCTTTCTGTCTATACAATGCCCCAAAGGGTTGCAAACTACAGAGCCGATCTTGCAGTCAAGCCAACATTATTGTTCTTACGGCGGGGGGGGAGGGGGGGGCGGGATTTGCAGACAGCAATGGGGCAAACGGAAGGTTTTGGCACCTAAAAACCAGTTGCTTTCGGCAGATGAAGCTTAATATCAGAGTAAAGACTGTTCATGTACGTGAAGGAAAGCTCTAAAATTAAACTATGGAGGTAGAGCCAAGAGAGTGTCAGTCGCTCACTACTAGGGCACACTGGTGATGGACACTGCTGTAAAACTCAGCATGGGGTTCAATATCAGCTAAACTGCAAGTTTAGCATCCCAAATGCTATCTAATCAGCCCCAAAGAAATTAGATAGCCGCATCTGAACTGACAGGATGTGCCAGCGCGGGAGAGCTGAGCCAAGGATGACGAGGGCTTTAACGTTATCCGGATGATGTATAGATTGCACGGGATTTAAATGATATTGCATGAATGCCCAGGTTAGGTGTAGGGCAACAGCTCGAACCTAACTGTATCCCATACATGAAAGTGAGCAAAGTTGGTAAAAGGGTAAACCCTCGGCCAGCTCTACTAAATTTCAAAGTACCTTATCATGGATGCCAAACCAAAAATGCAAACTGACTGTAGTAAATGTTGTCTTTGTCAAGAGGAAAAAAGTGATGAAACACTAATTTCGCCTCTTTGCTTATTTCACAGGAAAAAGGACTCTGCTGGATATGTTAATCTTGCAAAAATTGTACCACTGTTCCATGCTCTTATTGCTATGTCAATATCATTTGATCCAGCATGGTTAGATGATGGAGAAGGCATAGAAACTACATTGATACGAAATAAAGCAAAATATCATAACAGCTGCAGACTTTTGTTTAATACCAAATTGAAAAGAACACAGAAGAGAACAGTGGCTCCCAGTACATCAGGTACAGAAGAAAACTGTGGAAAGAGATCAAGAACCTCATATCCTCCAAAGGCGCAATGCTTTTTGTGTGAAGAAGAGGATGGAATATCAAATTTAAGACAAGCAATGACCATGCAGCTGAATGAAAGGCTCAATCAATGTGCCAAGACCCTAAACCAATGACAGATCCTTACAAAGTTAAGTGCTGGTGCTGTTGTTGCTCAAGAACTGAAGAATCTCCCACAACGCTTGGCAGACTTATACACCATGATCAATGGAATGAATTATATCCTTTGGCTTTTTCCGAGCTTGTTATCTACATTATTGATAGCAAGGTAACTACTACAGAAACATCACCTGTCATATTCAGACTTGCTGATCTAGCTTCCCTGTGCAAGCGCCAGCTACAACAACTAGGTGTAGACTCCCCAGACGTCAATACCAACAGGTTAAAAAATCGTAAATACGTGTTTGCTCTTATGGCAGTTAATAGCCAGTATTACATCAGTGTGTTGAACCAGGACTTTTACCAACGAACAATAAATTTGTTTTCATATACACTGAAAAACGCATAGGTAGGTGGCTGTGATCTACGCAATACTAGCTGCATACAAACGTAGATAATGTTTTGGCAAATTTAACAGTAATGATTGCGTAAAGGATGGAACGATTTCAAAACACTCATAGTATCCTGTTTCCATGTATCGCTAAAGACTGATGAACTTGCCTGTATGAAAATTTAAAATTACGTAAAACATTATGTAACTATTTCATATTCACTATTTTGGAACACGAAGAAAACGAGAAGAAACAGTGGAGTTTAGTCTTTTCACAGCAAGTTAAAACGTTCAAATTAAACAACACGTGTCCCTTTCATCTTATCTTTTCACAGCAAGTTAAAAAGTTCAAATTAAACAACACGTGTCCCTTTCATCTTATTCCGTAACTCACAAAAAAAATATAATGAAACAGTTATATAGTGACAAAATCACTTATAATAATCTTGATATTCTAAAAATCTTTTGAAATGACAGAGACGAGGGAGAAGTAAAAAAGATTTCTCTGTAATATGAAACCCTACGTGAGATTGGAAGAGCTTATTTTAACAAAAATGTCCAGCATTAATTCAGCTGGGCCGGAGGCCTTTCTTCTCTCTGAAGCCTCGAGAGAACTCGAGCCCAGCTGAATCAATGCTTGATTTTTTTTTTTTTTAAATAAGATCTTCCACTATCACGTAGGAGATTCATAAGGCCTTGCATTCGCAAGGTCTGTGGTTCGGTTCCGGTCTGCCGCCCACCAGTCGACCCAGCTGTAGATGGGCATCAGCGTTAGCTGCCTCATCTGTAAGAGCCTTGCTGAGAAGCAAAAGGTTCTGCCTTCCCGGAACCACCCATTTTAAAATGGAAAATGGCAATTCTTTAAAAGATTCTATTATATGTGTGTGTGTGTGTGTGTATATATATATATATATATATATATATATATATATATATATATATATATATGTATATATATATATATATGTGTGTGTGTGTGTGTGTGTGTGTGTGTGTGTGTGTGTATGTACACGTTCAGACTTCTTGGTACTAAGCCGGGAAGCATACAGACGAATAACTAAGTAATTACAATCTATCTAGCGTTGCCGTGTAGGCAAATGGGAAATAGGAAATGGGAAGAGGCGACCAACTCTTGCACAAGGAAGGATATCCCCAAGAACCCTGTAATAAAAACACCCTCGGAAACTTTATCATAGGCTATTTTCACCGTTCCAATTACCTCCGCTGGAAAACTTTTCGGAAAAAGAAAATTTCCATATTTTCCATAAAACAAGAATTTTTGTCTTCCTTGGAACGAGCTCCTCGCTATTCCGGTGACCGAGACTAATGGTACTGCAACTCCTTCGCGAAGTTATTAACTCGGCGTTCGTAAACACCCCCAAAGGGAAGTAGCCTTGTTAATTAGCTGTATGACGGAAAATGCATTATACATGAGCAACACGCACCTACAGGGTACTCAGACCAGCAAGCTACTTTCGAATCAAATATCTCAATCTTACATAAAAAAAAAAAATAACCATTTCGCATACGTGTCTCACTCCGAGAGAACGAGGCGTAAGGACTCGACATCTTCAAGGGCGACCGCGGTATCACTGGAGCATTAAGCGTTGGACACAGCCACATGGATGAGTTAACGCCTTTCTTGATCCAAGGAAGTGATTCTGTCGCTCGACCGCAGGGTCTCTAGAGGGCGCTGGGTTGATTGAGTTATGCATAGTCTGAGACTCTGTCCTGACGAAGATAGTACGCTGAGGGATGACGGGTACTCGGCGTCTGAAGAGGTAAACCCAATCTGGAGAGGAGGACCGGGAGCCTGGAACGGACAGATACACACCCTCCTACTGAATGGGGAATATGAGCCGAGGCAACACGGGGGTGCCAGGTAATGGAGCAGCTCGATATTGACAAGAATCTTGAAAATTCGGCATTCTGTTTTTGCTGTGAACTTTATCTTAAACATATAAAGACATGACTCCATAACGTACTCAGACCAGTAAAATTACGTCCAGTCCAAACTCCAGTCTTTTAGAAACAGAAAATTACTTGACAATTAAAAGAGTAATTATTATTTGCTGGCTCCATCGCAAGAAAAGTTACATTCTAAAACTGTAAAGTTGCTGGCACTAAAAAGTGTAACGAACGTCACAAAAGCATGCAGTTCTCACGTTACGCTATATAACTTTACAAATGATCAGATGACGTAATAAAATGGAGAAGGATCTGAACAGGAAGTTTTGGCAGAGAAAGATGCTATCGATGGCAATAACTGGAGAAGACACACTACGACAACCAAGCCCTTAGCTTAGGGAGTGGTGAAGGTGAAAAGATAGTTTTATATATATATATATATATATATATATATATATATATATATATATATATATATATATATATATATATATTACAAAAATGCACGTCCGGTGTAGTGCTGTGACGACCCCACTGCCCACCTCTGGAAGGTGCAGTCAGCCAAAATAGGTGATGGTTGAGTGACAGCGTTCACCTCATGTGTGCCAGATCTGTAGATTGCGCCATGCCTATCGCCCACCAGTCCACCCTGTAATTAGCATCCTGAGACTGGTTTAAAAATACCCTTCTGACACTTCTTAGGTGAACCACATAAAAGAATAATTTATCCGTGAAAAGAATTCCTAGACATTACACGAACACACAAACACAACCAAACACGCATATATTATATATATATATATATATATATATATATATATATATATAATATTATTATATATATTTATATATATAAATTGTTGGCGCTACACATGATTCGGAGAGAAAGGCTTAACAAATCACAAGTGCTGTATCCCATACAGGTTAATGAACTGGAAAACGATACAGGTTTCACCTGAATAATCAGGTTCAGAATTTGTGTGGTTACGACCTTACCTGACAGTGAACTGGAGATATGCAAAATGAACTTTATTTGGCGAGACTATTCAGGATATTGTTAAATGTGGGACAAAACATCTGTGAAATAGAACAAGGCTTTACGTTTGTTCTTCAAAATACTAATTAGTTTCCCTTAATGAATAATTATCACTTCTCCCTTCGTACTCAATCTGCAAGGTTTCCTCGGCGCCAGTAATCATGGTGAGTGTAACGCCAGGTAATTCGCAATCAGTCAATTAATCTTGAGTTTTACTTTGATTCTTGACATCAGACTTCTATGGTCTGCTGCAAGTTTCTCTGCGATGGATTTTTGTATGGCGTTGCCACCGTAAGCAAACTACTCTCTCTCTCTCTCTCTCTCTCTCTCTCTCTCTCTCTCTCTCTCTCTCTCTCTCTCTCTCTCTCTCTCTCTCTCTCTCTCTCTCTCTCTCTCTCTCTCTCATCATCTTATTTAACCTCTCTCCCCTCTCCCACCCATCATAGGTTTTTCGCTTTCATGATTACCTTCTCTCTATTTGCTGATATTAACGCCATTTTCTTTTGGTGCCTCGTTGTTACCAACATGCAGTTGCGCCAGACCGTTAAAACTTGTTGCAATATTTAGCAAATGTTCATTATATTAAAAAAAACGCAATTTGTAGTCATTAAATTTTACCAAGGAAATTTGTCAAACAATGAAAAAAAAATAGTGAAACGGGTTTTAACGATGAAGGAGAGAGAGAGAGAGAGAGAGAGAGAGAGAGAGAGAGAGAGAGAGAGAGAGAGAGAGAGAGAGAGAGAGAGAGAGAACTTGATTCAAAATTACAAACCTCAAGAGAAACACAGATGGAGAAAAATAACTTTTTAAATAATAAGGAAAATGTCCCAAAGGAAACTAGTACATTCTCAACCACTGCAGTCTCTCTGAAATTTTATGTAAGGAGCAAAAAGTTTCACATTTTGCGTACTCTTCTTCAGTAAGACGATGGCTTGAAAAAAAAAAACTAGAGAAGTTATGAGGCAATTTCAAACTTGGAAAAAGATTCCTCTTGATTATTGCTATATTTATTTTTATAATAGAACTGAGACAATTAAATCTAAATCTTTATGGTATCATATTCAAAGTGGAAAAAGAAATTTTAAAGAATTAAAGTTCCATATATATGTGTGTATATATATATACATATGTATATATATATATATATATATATATATATATATATATATATATATATATATATATATATATATATATATATATATATATATTAAAAGATCGAGACATATACAAATAACATAAAACATATTGGATAAAATATCCATCTTAATGAAACACAATCTAAACTGAAGATGAATAAAACGAATCTTATCCTACGACGGAAAAATCACCAAGAAAGTAAATAAACAAAAATCCTACTGAGATAACAAAATACTGTGTGAAATACCAATCTGAAATAAGGAAAATATTTATAAACTATAGCTGAAGCTAACAAGCCTAAATGTTTTCTTGTGACAACATACGAATCGACAATGCATCCGATTTCGTCCCGTACGTTGCTAGGCCATAATACATTAAAACCTTCAAACTCGTTGGCAGCGGCTATAGTTTTAAAAGCATGAACATATTCAGTCGCTAATATTCTTAAATACACAAAATAAGATATTATTTCGGACTGAGAAAGATCTGGTTGGAAAAAATATCAAATTGTTGTTGTATTAAGCTGGTCATGCGATAGAAAGTTATTGCTAATACGAGCAGCCCCTGAAAAAAGAAAAACGCGATTTTGTTTCCTGTATTTAAAGAGCGTCCTTCAGTCAATTCCCGGATCAAGTGCATGATAAAAAATGTAAAAAAATTCTTGAAAACTGCAGCAGGAATCACAGGGGTCTGGCTTAAGTAGCGGGGCCCCTATAAGTTCTGAGGAGCCGCAAGAGCAAGCGGACGAAATAAAAAGGCACCAAAAAATAAGGAAAGAGAGAAAAACACCAAATATACAAAGAAAACCAATGAAAACAAAGAAAAAGGTAACACTAAGTAAATTGAGAAAAAAGAAGACAATAAAATCATGAAAGGAAATAGAAAACTTCGAAAAAGGAAAAACGAATTCGAAAACGCAAATGAAAACCTAATTTTCATTTTGAAATTGCGATTAGCATTTTGTATTAGGAAAAGCAATGCCTCCTGATGCCAAGCATTTCATTTTCGATATATCGCAAAGTCCGCCTAATTAGGTTCCTCATTTAGTAACCGGAAGTATATTCAGCTAAATTTCCGCTTTCAAATAACAGTCTTTTCCAAAAATATCCATTTGTTCCAATAGACCGTAACAATATCAAGTTCTGAATACAAAATTAGTAATCATTATGACCTTCGTGAATAGTGGGATAATATATTTAAGGATATCTATTTCCACATTAATGAAAATAATTGCGTCAGACACTTTTGGAAAAGCCATGTTTTCAGTAAATGACTTTCCGATGTAGAAGAAAATTGTTTGATCATAACCTTTTGTATTTCCAAAAAATGTTGTACATGTCAGAAATGTATTTCCTAGATTTGATAGACAATTTATCATACCTTCAGATAAGTACTTACCGATACTGTTTTCATTTCAGACTGAGAAAACGATATGGGGCCGATCTCTCACAAAGAAAGAATAACGACCAAGAGATAAAAACACGTCAACACAAAATCAAAAAGCAAAACGTAGAAAAAACAAGTCTTCGGCGAGTAAGCCTCGTAACATAACAAAAGCCAAATTTTTACTAAATATGCTACCAGTTAAAAACATGAATTCATTTGCAAATAATCATAAATGCAAGGTTACGACGAGTAGCCGACATTTAAACATTCATAAAAAAGTGAAAAATGAATCTCCGTACATCCTGTTGGACAAACCACACAGCATTGTTGTCCGCTTCCTCAAAACGAGAAGACAAAGGCCCACCTCTGTTCAGTGACGTCCGTAAACACGACACAACAGCCCCGACGGAGGACGGCACCGACTCTTGTTTGGTCTACTTCCGGTCAATAAGCGCGGAAGAAATCCCGTGGACACAGCGCCCAGGCAAAGTTAGTTAACTAGATTATTTCCTCATTTTACTTTTCACGTCATTCAGCAAGGCATCATGCCTCATGGATCATGGTTAAAGTTAAGAGGAAAGAGGGGAACCTACGATAAAAAAAAATCGCTATAAGAAATTATATAGTAAATAAATGGAGATGGGAACGCGTTTACCTACACTCATTAAGGCAATGACAAATTATGAACAATTTCGGGGATTCTGACGAAGTCTGGCAAGCCCTTCACCGTTATAACTCTCAAACTTGAAACTAAATAAAAACTACTGAAGACAACGAAAGTTCTCAAAGTATTCATACATACATACATACATACATGCATACATACATACATACATACATGCATACATACATACATATATATATATATATATATATATATATATATATATATATATATATATATATATATATAAATTATATATATAATATACATATAAACTATATATTAGATATATATTATATACTTATATATACAGTATATATACATACACATATATACATATATAATATATATGTGTACACTGAACATCAAGGGGGAGTCCCGAATGCATCGTAATCTACGTAACATCTGATCCACTTGACAACCTACGCGCCCACCTGTCTACCGCAGTGCCTACTTAGGCAGAGCCAAATGCCCCTTCAGGAGGACAAATCCTGGGAGCTTTACAGGGGGTAACGTCATGTTGCATTATCATAAGAGAGAGAGAGAGAGAGAGAGAGAGAGAGAGAGAGAGAGAGAGAGAGAGAGAGAGGAGGGGGCAAGATGTGAAATTCGCTCTTAGGCTCCTGAAGCACCAACTGGCGATGGTCCAGACAGCTCCCGTAATCATTTCTCCCGTCAACATTCTCGAGCTCCCTCTACCTTAATGTAATCACAATAGACACTCTGCATAACGCTACACGTAATCTCTCTCCTTTCAGATGTATTCCATCTAACGCCTCCTCATCCTACACCACTCACCCCCACCCCAAAGGCCCTGCCGCCCAATCTCCTTCTCCCCAAGGCTTCGTTTCTCTTAGCCATAATACACCGCCTCCTTGAGCCTATTCCTCGTCATAACATAACGTGTTATTGTTCTTGCAAGAACATCTCCGGTTCTTAATCCGTTTCCATTTCGATTTCCGGAAGGAAAACACGTGTTAGATGACGATTAAGAAAGGCCTACATGTTCATGAAATAACTAAAACCACTGGTGCTTTCTAGCACAACGCTCATTTAAAAGCATCATAGACTCGCATAATATTAGTTAATTAGTTAAGATAAGCATTCCGGAGAGAGATGATTGGGCCACGGTATCTTGCTTAAAGGATGCACAAGGAGATGCTGCAAGAAAGAAACATTATGGCGATGAATTCGCCTCCAGCAGTCTCGCGTTGCAGCGAAGTCGGCGACCGCGGAAGAGCCGGACAAAGTTCAAGGCTATAGTGGGGACTCTGAAAGGGACGAGAGAGAAGGTGATGTATTAATTATAGCAAGTTTACTACGAAATTGGAATATCGGGGTGGGAGTGGGGGTAATAAAGAGAGAGAGAGAGAGAGAGAGAGAGAGAGAGAGAGAGAGAGAGAGAGAGAGAGAGAGAGATCTTAGGCGTCGGTTCCTTATACATGGAGATTAGTATTTACAGGACGGAGGATGCTCAACAGAGAAATGGCCTCGGCGAATCATCTACAGTGAGATTTATTTACCATCAAAGGTCACATTTGAGGTCATTCCAACTTATTAAATGTTCGCGCTTTCGTATGGTGATAATTAGATGGTCAACTGATTGTTCACCTATATATCGCCATTGTTGACCATACAATCCTCAGGATATTTTATGCACCTTCAATTTGTTTACCAAAGCATGACCCACGAGAGGTGTAAACAGAAGTTGCATCAGTTGCAACAGAGAAAAGGAGGAAAAAAATGCTCAACATAAGAACGAATGCCTCAACATATGTTCTTTAATATAAACTGACAAATTACTCAATAACTGTAAACACAGATGCCTGAACACGTACTCTTAAAAACATTTATTTGTGTTTCTGGAATGAGGAATCATGGAAACCTAGAATCATATCATAAGTATATTTCTAGAACACTAAACATTATGGAACAAAGTGATGTTACATACATACATACATACATACATACATATATATATATATATACATATATATATATATATATATATATATATATATATATATATATATATATATATATATATATATATATATATATATACATATACAGGGTGCTTCAAATTAGAGGCCCCCTTCACAGAACAAATGGAAAATTATGAAGTTTTCTGCTATAGCCTATCTCCAAGTACTTTATTTTAAGTTTCTATTAAGCTTTTTTTCATTTTACATTTCTTGTATTTTCAGACTGAGTGACGGAGTTAGATACAGTGGCTAACGACTCGAAGGAAATCAGATGGATTAACCGAATCCAGGATGCTGGCGCATCCTTCATTTCACGTTCCTGGATAGCTAAGTACATTAAAAGAGATGAATCCTTTGTTAAAAGAAACTGGAACAAAAATCCATATGACCGTCATAGTGAAAAGAGTGAGAATCTTGGAAGGCCTGAAGTCCTTTCTCAGGAGTCAAAAGATATCATAGCTGAGGCAGTGGGTAGACCAAGAAAGTCTTTACGTAAATTGGTGCTTGAACTAGAAACAAAAAAGGGGAAAAAAGAACAGTTATAGTGCTGTATATCGTGAGGTAGAAAAATCTGCTATCAAGCCATTTCATGTTATCAGCAACCCCAACATCACTCAGCAACAGAGAGAAGACCATGCATGGTTTTGTGGTTCATTTCTTAAAGGCTGGGATGAAGCTGACTTTCTCCATGTTCCTGCATCAGATGAATTCTTCACTTACACAGTCAGGAAGCCAAATTATAAAAATGACATCATTTGCGCTGCAAAGTTGGATGATATCAGCGATGACGTGCACTATCGCCAAGTTGTGAAATTTCCTGAATGTTGTGGAATTTTTCTGTTTCACAGCCAAATGGTTAATGTGGATCATCAAAGAAAAAGGACAGTCATGGGATGGCGAATACTTCAGAGAAACTGTGCTTACTGGTGGAGTATTTCCTTTCCTCAAAGATCCTGAAAAAGCGTTATCTGTTGAAGAAGTCACATTTTTGCATGATAAGGCACCATGTTTCAAGGCTCTTCAGACACAGGAGCTGGTTCGAAACAGTGGTATCGATTTCTTCTCATCAAGTGAATTTCTGGGTAGCTTCCCTGATCTTAATGTGTGTGAAAACACTGGTAGTATCTTAAAGGATCGTGTTGAAGCGCACACAGTGAACTATGATGGTGTACCAAGCCTTGACGACCTGCGAAGAGAGGTGACCGAAGTGCTCAAGGAAATGGAGTTTGAGTCTCAGCTTTTTTGCGATTTGCTGAAATCATACCCCTCAAGAATGCAGGCTGTGGTACAGGCAGATGGAGGCCACACAAAATATTAAATACTCAGAGAGAAACTTAAATAAATACCTGTTCTGAATTACTTTTGTTTTTGTCCATATCAGTTTTAGTTTATGCTGTAGAGGGGGCCTCTAATTTCAAAACGCCTGTATATGATATATATATATATATATATATATATATATATATATATATATATATATATATATATATATATATATATATACATTATATAATATATATATATATATATATATATATATATATATATATATATATATATATATATATATATGTATATATGCATGTATGCGTATGTGTGTGTATAAAGCGCAACTGCATCGACCATGGTTTAAAAGCAATCAACATCATATACGTAAAAAGAAGCCTTGTACAGGAAACGTGACCAAGGCAGGGCTACGAAGAGGGTCGAAATCTGCTACTCGTCACCCCCAAGAAAGATACGGTCGACAAAGGCACGGCCGTAACTCACCCAGAAACAATACCACTTCTGGGAACCAAATTTTTGATGACCAAATCTGCAACAGATTGCAATCAGGTCATATGGCAATCCGGTGATCAACTACTCCCCGGGGCAGACGCCCCAGTATCATTGCAAGCGGTCGGGGGATAGGAGGGATGGGTTGAGTCTGCTCAATGAACTGCCATTAAATCTAAAACGTGTTCGGAACAAGATTTCGACACCCAGGTCTCCACATTAGCAGGGAGATGATTTCCCAAAGGCCTCCTACAATGCGATGACAGGAGAGAGAGAGAGAGAGAGAGAGAGAGAGAGAGAGAGAGAGAGAGAGAGAGAGAGAGGGGCTCTATGCTGCAGATGAGGTCATGGGAGTGGTTGGCGTTTTAGGGAGGTGAAAGGAGAGTAGCTGGGGTGGGGGGGGCAGAATGGAGAGGGCGGGAATGCATCCCAAATTTCGGCGGGGCATGCGTGAGAAGGCACCTCAGCGGGAAGCCAATTGCAGATGAATCCAAATATTTGCCAGTCATCGATCAAACGAACTGCCCTTAATAGCTGCTAGTAATCTGGCCAACCGAACACAAAGTCATCAGGAAACAATGCCAGTTATGAAACCGAAAAGTAAATAGACAAATACGAAATACCGAAGCTGGGCCAATGCAACAGCGTATAGCATTTAACACCTGAATAAACAATTTTTTTCCAGCCCGGGGGGTGGGAGCCAGGAGGGAATTCCCAGGGGGCCATAAATCCACATATTTAGGAGGGCGAGGTAATGATTTAGTCACCCAGCTAATCAAACGTGGATTTAAATGGCTCCCTCCTTCCGCGATATTTTTTATTCGACCCATTTAGGGGATTTGCAAAGGGTGATTTAAACGAGATAACTTCTGTGTTTAATTAAGGCAATATGCACGTTTTTTCGCGTACTGGTGATGCATGTGATACCTGGGAATACTGCATGTTGCAGACTAATTACGAAGGTGATTGCAGAGAGTGAGAGAGCGTTCGCAACACTGTATAATATGTTGCAGTTGTTGTTGTACAGCTTTTGCACCAGATCACATTTATTGGAGTACAGGGAGAGGTTAGTTTCCGAACGCCGGAATGGAGGTTGCAACTGCATGCAATATACGTGTCAGGGAGAGATTTTTTATTGAAAATAATGTTCATAAAAAAAGGGGTCAGTTCGCATACCAGCAAATTAATTCAGCAACATGTACATGCGCATATATGCGCATGCATATATGCATGCAGTTTGTACATTCATTTATGTTCTTAAAGGCCAGAGGAATATAAGTGTACAAATTTTCAGCGTGCAATAATAAAAATATTGATATAGAAGAGAAAACTGGTAGACAGAACAAAAAGGTAAAATACGAGGTGAAGTCAAGCTCCTACACAACCAATAAAATTCTTTAAATTGGCTAATGTATTTTTACAAATAGAAATATCAATACATGTATACATACATGTATGTATGTATATATATATATATATATATATATATATATATATATATATATATATATATATATATATATATATACATATATATATATATATATATGGACATATCTGTACTTCTTATTATTGTCATTTATACACGATTGCCTTTTTGATATTCACAAATAATAACCCACAAATAACGTTTGTTAAATCAGTATACCTTGGGTATAACTTACCACCCCAGGGGACTCCTAAAGTTTTACATATTGCACTAGTCAAAAAATCCAACGTCAACAAAGATAAAACGACTTAGAGGAATAAAAAGGGTTATCTCCAAGCAACCAATGTTGAAGCCGCTTCAACAAAATACGCCAACGAAGCCAAAGGCCTTTCAGGAGGCGAGGAATCGAGTCCAAAATACGTCAGCAAAATCACAAACAAAAGGTTCCAGAGACACGGCATTGACGTCGAAAAAAAAACAAATATCTGCACGCAATGCGTAACAGGGATGACCTCTTCCTTGCCACTAGATCTAATCTTAAGTAAGTCTCAGTGTTCAGCTTTTGCCAAAGAATATCTCCCCCTCACAAGCCAGCTCCCCCTCTCCCCTTGCCCCCCTCCTACACCAACCCTCCCCGACCACCCGAGTTGACATACCTCTATTCCCGTGGCACTAAAAACAGAAAGGTTATAAATTAAAAATAATTCATTATATTACGACACTAACGGAATTAATCAACAAGTATAAGTTCAGTAATGGTCTTAATACTCTCTCTCTCTCTGATGACCCCTGGAAGCTGGCAACCCTCGGGCAGAGAACCCCTTCCCGGGACCTTTGCAATTTGCATATGCTGTAACCAATCCATAACTTCTTTTAATATCAGGAAAATACTGAAAATTTCAAGTTGTCGGAATATGTGCAATCCTTTAATTACAAAATAAACAGAATTATTATAACTGTTGTTGCTGTCACTGTTACTGTATTCCTGTGCATATCGTGCATAACGAGTCAAAAGGCTATGAAGAGACTAGCAATCTCCCATAAAACACAATTCCCATGTGTTAAAATAATAAAAAAATGGCAGAACAATATAGAAGATAATGAAAACCAAATTCGAAATGAAAGAAACCGAAAAAACCAAAACCAATATTTACTTACACTGTAGTCGCAGGACATGTTGGTTTCTTCTAGTTACAGGTATGTTTTTGGTTAAGATCATTGTTATGCATTTTTTCATTACATAATAATAATAAAAATAATGAAAATAATAGATTCACTACGAGCTCTCTGGATAACGACAATTCTCTGATAAAAAAAAAATCCCGTTACAAAATATGTTTAACCTATTACATTTCTCGTCCTGCTTGCATATCCGTTTCACTTGCGATGACGCAAGGCACTCCATATTTTTTCCCTCCTTAGACACCCCAAAAAAAAAGTTGAAATATTTACCACGTGGCTAATCGCACATAGAGAATCGTTGAACAGTGTCAGTTACATAAATAAAAAAAAATCAGCTTTTGTAACAATATTCAGACATATGCTACCCACCCACTCACCCACCCCCATTCCCTAGGCATAAACACACCTACAATTCATAATATATATATAAATAAATATATGTATGTATAAATATATGTATGCGATGACGCAAGGCACTATATCTTTTCTCTCCTTAGACACCTACAAAAAAAAGTTGAAATATTTACCACGTGGATAATGGCACATGGAGAATCGTTGAACGGTGTCAGTTACATAAATAAAAAAATCAATTTTTATAACAATATTCAGACATCTGTTACCCACCCACCCATTCCCCAGGCATAAACACACCATACAACTCGTAATATATATAAATAAATATATATATATATATATATATATATATATATATATATATATATATATATATATATATATATATATATATATATATATATACATGTACGCTGTATGTATGTACACGCAAAGCACATTTTACACAAACTTACTCTATGGAAAATCAAGGGAAATAATGATTCTGAAGCTAAAATTCAGGAAATTGAGAAAATGAAAACCGTTGCCATGACGAGAGGAGGCTGTGACTATTCTAATTGCGTTTATTTCGAGTACTAAGCGCATACGCGCCATAAATTTAAAGCATCGGACAGCTTAATCAAGCCAATTAAATCCCCCTCACGAAAATTTATTTCCTTTTAGACCGAAAACGGTATAAAAAAAAAACCTCTGTAATATAGTAAAAGGATTTAAATTATCATTCTACATTCACCCAACCGAATTAGCAAATTATTACACACAAACTGTTATAATAAATTTAGACAGGCCACTTCCATTTCTTTTTTCAACAACCTGGGCTCTTCTGCCTAAGGAACCACAGCTATTGGCCATTTTCCAATGGCCTGGAATCTTTTTATTGTCACCCGAAATCCTTTTCCAGTCATCTGGAATCCTTCTGCAACAACGAGGAATCTTTAACCTGTAAAACTATATCTTGTCATCATTATCCAGTGACTAGAGTCCTTATCAATGCACACCCACAAACGCACGCACACACACGCACACACCCACACACACACACACACACACACACACACACACACACATATATATATATATATATATATATATATATATATATATATATTTATATACATACATATATTATACATTAGCCTATACTTATTCAAATATATATATATATATATATATATATATATATATATATATATATATATATATATATATATATATATATTATATAGTCATTAATTTCTATAATCTGGAATTCTTTACTTCTGAAACAATATTTTGCCCTTATCTATTGATCTGAATTCAGTCTACAATAAGCTGGGTTCTAACTTCAACTAGCTGAAGTAGATCGTTTCTCAAATAATATCGTGTCGTCATTTTTAATGGCCTGGAATCAATTTTCTCAGACATTACACCCTTTTCCAGTGACCTGGAATCCTTTTCCAACGGCCTGGAATGCTTTTCCAATGACCTAGAAAACTCCCCTCTGGTTACTCTACAACCAGCGATGTAACACAACTCGGCCACTTAACCACTAATAGGTTTTTAAGAAAACATGTCGCTAACGAACGTCAACTTAGCAACAGCAGCAGTGCAGTGGCATAAGCCATTACCCAAAGTCAACGAAGAAATGAGTCCAGTGGCAATAATAAGACCATGACGGATAGCCTGCGTATCACCTTCATACACTCGCTGTTCCCTGGATCCCTGTTTCTCTCTCTCTCTCTCTCTCTCGTCAAGCGTAGGCCGAAGGTTGTCCTTATCAACTATATTTTCAGATCCCGCTTTCTTGCAGTTTGTGTGGCAATGAGGAACACGTACATACTCCCAGCCAACTTGCTCCAAGTCAAAAAGCATCGTACGGTCCATCGCCAAGGTGTACACCTCGGCAATCTAGCGTTTTGAACCGCCA
The DNA here is from genome assembly GCF_040412425.1 of Macrobrachium rosenbergii. Taxonomy (NCBI): domain Eukaryota; kingdom Metazoa; phylum Arthropoda; class Malacostraca; order Decapoda; family Palaemonidae; genus Macrobrachium; species Macrobrachium rosenbergii. Next base: position 4,256,684 of record NC_089757.1, on the reverse strand, counting down.
CTGGTATACCTCTGTCATGGCCAGAGCCTTACAAACTTTCGCAAAGGGAGAAGGTGGCGCTACCATCACCGCCGTTCGTAAAGACCATTCTGATATATAAACACTGCCGGGCGACCACCTTTAGGCGCAGGAGCAGTGTATACTTCTCTTCTTCCGTAATCCATATAAATCCGCTTTGGGACGTAGGGATTGGAGAGATTAATCCTACAAATTAAGTCAGGAAACTTACAATGCAAATTCACAGTGTCTATGTTTATTCAATAGGATTAATTGCTATATGATGCCTTGCAGCCATCATCCTGAAAGAGTATATAAACTCAAGTCTATACGAAACAAGAAGCGAGAAGCAATAACCAAGAATTATGGCGTTTTCCGAACCAAGAACATCAAAGAAAAGGCAATAAAAATATAGTAAAAGGGTAAACGAGGAGAAAAAAACAGAAAGAAAACGAAAAGGGGGGGGGGGGATCCGATGCCCAAGACGAATGCTTACATCTCCATAACTGAACAAAATCTAGTGATAAGGCGCCTCCCGGTAACCTGGATTAACATAATGGATTCATTATGGCATTTGTTAAGGAATTTAGTAAGACGCGTTTGTCGTATACAGGATCAGAATGGGCCCAAGTTTCTCGCGTTGAAAATAATCAGAAGGTATTTCCCCCTTAACTTTGCAAGACAATGAGAACTATTGGAAATTATCTGTATGAGATATAATGAACTCATATAGTAAGAACATTATAAAAAACGTGCGTATCCAACTAAATATCTTGTTAGAATAAAGAATACTTGCTGAAGAGTACAACGAAAATCCTTAAGGTTATAATCCGAAAATAATGTTATTGCAAAATAATTACCAGAACAATTATGGAAAAGAATTGCTAAAAAAAAAAAAAAACAAAGGGCCAACAGTTACTAAGACCATGAAATCCTTCTCTGTATAAAAAAAAAAGTATTGAAAAAGAAATGGTTTCAATAGATCAAAAGTTTCCTCACATCCTCCAGACAGAAAAGGACGAATAAAAAGGATCCAGTGAGAAGGAGGGAGGAGGCGTAAGGAAGCGAAGGAGCTGGGGGGTATGCGGCCCCATTTATACCATTTATGAGGCAGGAGTCGTCGTGGAGGGCTACTTACATAACAAAAGGTCGACCTTTTCCCTTACATTCACAAGCACAAAGGGGAAGAGTTACGTAATGTTGTGTAAGGCATCGTCGCCTTGAATGCCTCAAGTAGAGGAGTGAAGATCTGAGGCGAGAAGGCGCTCATCTCGAGACAAAGCACTGCTCGGTTTAATGGGACGATCAATCGTCGCCTGATATGAAGGGGCATCGCTGGGTTTATTATGCCCACAAAATGTCCCTTGGATGAGCCTTTCACTCGGAATCGAAGTAGACAAAAAGACTCATTTTAATAGGTTGACAAACCATCACCTCTTTTAACTCGACAACATATTACTTGGTTTCGTAGGCCGACCAATGAAAACTCAGTTTAAAAGGTTGACAAATCAAAGTGTATGTTAGTTTAGCCAGACCACTGAGCTGATTAACAGCTCTCCTAGGGCTGGCCCGAAGGATTAGATTTATTTTACGTGGCTAAGAACCCACTGGTTACCTAGCAACGGGACCTACAGCTTATTGTAACAAACCATCACTCTTTATAGCATGTCTTTAAATGTTACTTTGCTTATTGTCCAATAGAGCATTTCTCACTTTCACTGGATGACAGAACCTCACCTAGTTGAATGATGGAAAGAATCAGTTTGTTCAATACCTGAACAAACCATCACGCCTTCAGAAAAGTCATAGCAACTGCCCAAATGTAGATGCATGTAGTAGCAGAGAAATCAGAATCATAATTTAATTGCATTTGGGAAGTAAATTCAATCTCTTCGGGATTTCATCCTCATTTCTGCTAGAGTAACATAAAACACAGCTTGAGACTAGGAGTATATTTTTCCTTTTCTGCTCGGGCAAATAAACAGCACAGATATTTATCAGTCGAGATGTTGAAAAAAGTAAAGAAAAAGAAAGGTAAGTGAAACTTCAATTGGAGCGATCTTGAACTTTATAACCGACCTCACAAACGCAGACCAAACTCAAATGATTCATACTGTATCGTAAATCCAAGACCTTACAGAAATATACTTTTTATGATATTCAATTCACCCTCTGATGGTTACAGTCCACTGATTGCATCTGTCATTCTTACACTAAATTAGAATAGAAATAGTAATCATTAAATCAGAATACGGATTATCTTAATAAAAAATACTCAGATCCAAGTACCGAGTGACCTAAATAGTAATCAATAGATCTACTAACAGATGGACAACACGTACTCATTCTACTAGATATGCGCGGCTTATAGTGTCTCTTGAGGGTCACTGCAAGTTTCAAAGATTTGAATTCTAAGGTGAGACCGTAAGGCCTATGCTCAAGCAAACTAGATGTTCCCAATAGTTAATGTGCTAGGTGTCTGGTTTACAATGGCGGTCAGTGCCACGTCCTCTTCCTGGTCGATATGCAAACGCCGTAGCGAACATGTCACATAAAATGCAAAAGACGGATAACTTATTTCGTGGAAATGTAGGATGTAAACTAGCTGAGAGAAATATGGCGCAAAGAAGCAAAAGAACTCCAGAAACTAGAACAGTGATTTGACATAAAAAAAAAAAATAGTCATCAGTGGGAGTAAAGCAATGCAAGAATGATGCTCCTCTGACGGCTCTGTCACGAGTAAAACGCCTGACATACAAAACTGATGATTTTCGAAGCCAGTCAGAACTTTTGCTCGCGAACAATTACATTATTTTTTAACATGGTTTTCTTGGAATAACAGTGGCTCGTTTTCTCCTTGTTCTATCTCCTTTCAAAGATGACAGCTGGTCCTTGTTTTAACGAAATACTATAGGCAATCATAAAAATGCTCGGATTATTTTATTAATTATTTTATTCAAGTTGACGTAAAATACGAGGAATTTCATTCGTAAATTTTTTTATCACGCCTTCCCGTGAAAATGTCCTTGGTTCTCTCTCTCTCTCTCTCTCTCTCTCTCTCTCTCTCTCTCTCTCTCTGCAATGATGACTGATAGTATTGATTTCAAGTAATCGAGATGTGGCAACGGAGAGAATGCTTGGATTGAGTTTTTAAAGTCAAGTAATAAAATAAATTCACACTTATAAACAGAACAAACGGTAACTGAAGGAGGACGTTGAGCAACGGAGCAGGAGTCACGCAAATAAATAAACATAAAAACAAGTGGAATTATCTCATTTCTTTCCGTAAATCCTGAATCAGACCACCTGCCTCTTTTAAAAAGTTGGTTTGTCTTTGCTTAAGATTTTATTTGGGGGGGTGGGGTGGAGTGGGGGAATCTTAACATCTTGGCCCCTGCACCGAAAAAGTGATTTAAAATCGAACAAGAATGAAAATAAAAATATTCCACGTCCTCTGAATAACCAAAAGGGAGTTACCGTAGTAAAACAATGGTAAGTGTTTATCACTTTTTTTATAAAATAAAAACAAGATGCATACTAAGAGTACATTCAAAAATAACACAGTAATTGAGACACCAAAGACACAAAACAAACGCCAAGGTAAATATAGCAAAGTACTGTAAAGCATAGCCAGCATAGCAAATTATGGATTATATATCTATATCTATATAGATATATATATATATATATATATATATATATATATATATATATATGTGTGTGTGTGTGTGTGTGTCTCTGTCTGTTTGCTTATATACATACATACATACACACATATATATATGGATATGTGTATGTGTATATATATATATATATATATATATATATATATATATATATATATATATATATATATATATATATATGTATATAAAGATACATGTACACACATATACACATGTATATATATAGATAGATAGATAGACAATTTGTAATGCTGTCTATACTTTAATATATATATATATATATATATATATATATATATATATATATATATATATAAACATTGCTACCAGTGTTTTAGGGGATGCAGGGGACGAAATACCAAAAAAGGCTGAATATACGCTGACTGGCCAACAAACATACAGTACAAGCATACTTACAAAAGACGCCTTTACATGCACTAAGCTACTTGAGGTCCCATTCAGACTAGTATACCGCTGGTGTTATTATTGTCAAACTTAATACTAAGCCGGTGGCTGTATGCGCGTACGGCCTTTCTCATTTTGAAAGCGGCTGGAGTGAAAGCATAGCACATTTCTGTAAAACATTCGAATACTCGTATAGAAATGTCGCGCGTCAGTCGGCCAGGATAATTCCGGCGCCATAATTACGGAAAACTTGCTAAAATACACATTTCTGGATCCAGCCATTTAGATATATTCAGAACGAGTGTATTTCATAAAGTGGAGGCAACGGAATCGTTTCGCTATATAATTGTACTTCCCTGCTATTTTAATAACCTTGGCAGGTACACAATTAACTTCGCTTGACATCACAGCTGTTTAGACCTCTAAATGTTTCGTGCGGAAAATAAGTAAGTCAAGTTCTCCTAGCAACGGGTAGAAAGTGTCCTTCATGAGGCTGAAATGAGAATTTGGAATAATAAGTGATTACAAAATGAAAGACCTAAGAAATTCACCTCTAAAAGATTAATTTTTAAAATCAAGTTGCCCTAAGACTTTGAAGAATATGTCACTCCTTAATGAAAAATATGGAAAAAGGAAAATAAACTTGATAACGTAATGCATGACCAAGTTGATAAATATTCTTCTTTTAAATTGGCGGATTAGCCTTTTTAACACGCTATTGGAAATACTGAAAAAAGAAGGCACTGAGAAAAGAAAAAGCGACAAAACGTTCATAAAGCACGACATAATCTGCCGTCTATCACAAATCAACTTTTCCCCCCTCACTTATTCTACCTCGAATGGTCTTCGGTATAACCTAGTCAACCAAACAATTCGTGTTTACCAAAAAGATATAAACGTCTTTCTTTGGCGAGTTTCTCATTATTCCCTTTCCCGTTCCATTTACTCCTAAAGCTCCCATCTTTACCGGACTCAATATTACAATATGAAACGGATTTCTAAACTCTCAGAGTTATGTAACGCTCTCATATCTATATTTTTTTCATTTCATTTCAGAGGGTATGCATTTTTCTTTCCGAAGTTGAAGCAGTTGCGTAAGAGGATATTTTTTCTTTAATTCTGTTATCATACTTCGGAAGTTTCTTTTCGTCATCTTTTATTTCTGGGGAGAGGAAATGAGTTGTTTCCATAAGATGCATTTTTCTCGGTTTCTCCATTACCTCAGAGGAATAATAATTTCTATTACTTCTCTCCACTGAGTTATCACGTGTACAACGTCGATGCATCACCACGAAGATGATAATAATAATAATAATAATAATAATAATAATAATAATAATAATAATAATAATAATAATAATAATAATAATTGTTTTTCTATTGATAAAAAGACATCCGACTACGTGATAAGCATATTTATCCAGATACTCTTTGAAATCAAGTTTTCTTTCACGAATAACAGGACCCATTAAGCATAGATACCCGAAGTCTCAACATCATTTAAATTTTCTTTCACACATACTTGTAATCTGCAGTTTTCTCCAAAACCCAACGAAGAAGACTAAACAAATCCCAGATTTGGATCCTGAATCAAATCCACAACAAAATATATTTGACTTCCCTGAACAGCTGCGAATCTTTACAATAATGGTGAAACACGTTTCACTGCTTTATATTTGTAAAACCCTTCAATTATTTATTACTTAATTTTTTTTTATCCATGTGTAATAAACATGCAATGGAGACAAGCAGACAGTTCTAAGGCAGTTATATCCCAAAAAAGCTCTGCTATTTATAATGGCAAACTTTGAGACGACTTCTCCCAGTGGTTAATGAAATTGAAAAGACTATCTAAAGAATGCATCTCCCAAATTTCGTCAAATTCTGTTCACCAATTCTTGATTTATACCAACAAACCCAAACAGATATGTATGAAAACAAAACACCTTACTAACTTAATTGGCAGAGGAATATAAAGTTCCAGAAAAATACCATATTCCTTTATGCCTTTTCTTCCCTCCTTTTGGAGAGAGGGACACCGGAGGGGGGGACAGAGTTCTGATTTTTCAGCAGGTCTTTAGGGGCTCGTCGCTAAATGGGCCATGCCCTTTTTCTTGAGCCAAATACTGGTACCCATTGAAAGCTTGGTGGATATGTGAGCAATGGTTTGGAAGCAAACTTCAACTGAATCTGATATACTAAAGTTATAACACAAAAGGAAAACGAAGTCAAAGCATGTAAGGTTAGTAAACAGCTTGACTACTTACAAAAGAAAAAATCACTGGACATAGATATTTATTTCTTTTCACAACATAAAGGAGCACTTACTTTGCACTATTATTCATGTCCGTCAAGTCAGAAAAAATGCATGAGTGAAGTTAGCTTTGCGTGAACATTTCAGAACGAAAATTGTGCAGAACAACGAGTGTCAATCATAGGTACATGTCATCAGTGAAAGTAAAAAAAAAAAATTTGAAAGAACGGTTAACTTGAAAGACTAAGCACTAAGAAAAAATGCAAAAGAACATGAACATAGCACATAAGTAAAACATAACATAATCCCGGACTGTCGATTACAATTAAATGCCTGTCAGGCTCCAGTACTGGTATTCATACTGTAGTGAAGCGTGAGTAAGAGTCAGCATCTACAAACTTACTAGGCGAACGAAAACAGAGGTCACCACACAATCATTGGTGTTTGTTGACAGATGAATATATACATATAAATTGATATATAAGGCATGACTGAAGCTATGGTACATATGGCTGAAATGCTGACATTGTAATGCGTATGTTAGTAAAGAACATTTAACAAGACAATAATATGAATGGAGATATATGTACAAAAGATGTGTGACCTATGAGATGTTGTTGTGAGGAGATTAGCGAGCCAGGTGACATGACGGAAATAAGAATCATCCAAGGAGAAAATGGAAAAAAGTGAGAAAGATTAAAGACACAACACTATGACGAGTACAGAAAATTCCAGGTTTGTTGCACACGAGGCTAAAGAGGGAATAAAAGCCTAGTTGGTAGCAGGAAGATATGAGAGATTTAGTGATGAAAAAAGATTGTCTGAGATGCAAGTGCATGACAAAAGAGACAATGCATTGATATACTGAAGGATCGTACACAAAAAAAAAAAAAAATTGAAGTGAGAGGAAAAATCAAAGGATGGGGTTATGAAAGGGTTATTCTGAAGGTAAAAAGGTGTAAGAATTTTTGGGAAAAACAGGTTTTTACACGGATGTCAATACAGAGAAAACAGGTTAATGATTAAATGGACCTTATAATAAAAGATGAAAACTGTGTGGAAGATGTGTAAAGTGAATGATGCCCCGGGTCGATGGAAGATTTGTTGAATGTGAAGGTCAGAATAGAATGACACAAGAATGGAAGAACTCAGAGTAAAGGTCTGAGAGTGATGGTTGCAAGTGACAGCTGAGGTAGTAAGTTTGGGAATTAAAAGGTTAAAAACTTGAAATAAACAAGGGTTGATGATATTACAAGTGAGATACTGTGGTATGATAATGAAAATGTGATAAAACTGTTGAACAAGGTGTGTAAAGTCTATCTGGGTGAAATGGATGTTTCTCTGGAGTCAGCAAAGAAAGAAAGTTGTTGCTTTATGTTAGGGTTACGTAAGGGGCATAACATTACTTAGTATACCAAGAAAGTTGTATGGTAGGATTTTGTTGAAGTTGACAAAAAGACTGATGGAAAAAGAACAGAGGATTTAGAAGAGGAGGAGGTTGTTCGGACCAGGGTTTTTTTTATGAAATAGCTTAATCTAGAAATTTCAAAGCAGAGGGAAAACAATGTTTCACGACTATAACTGGAAAATATTTGTGACTGGCTCAATATAGGAAATGTGGAGTGTGTTGAGGATGCACAGTATACAAGATAAAATTTTTGGGAGCGATTTAAATTTTTTTATTTGAATCTGGTTCATGTTAGAATAAATAGAAGGACAAATGATTATTTTGGCATAAAGTTGGTTTGAGTAGCACGTCTTATGTCCCCATGGTTAATAAATATCTCCACCGATAGCGACAAGAAAAATTAGAGAAAGAGTATCAGATGTTGAAACACATTTCTGGGATACCAAAATGCATCATTAACAGAGAATGGGACGGATAATGTTTGCATGTGAGGCAGTAATAGCTGGGCATAGTGAAGATAAACTCCAAAAACCTCATAACAGAAGGTTATAAGGATATGAAGTTCTTGTGTAATATCTGTGGAATATGGAGAACTGAAAGGGTGAGAAATATGTTAATACACAGGAGTAGGTAAAATGATTGCCGAGAGCACTAGGACGGAACAGAGTACCATGTGCAAAGAACAGCTGGGTGACTGAATTGAAAGAGGTACTGAAAGTGAAGGACTCGATATCCAGGAAGAAGTGAGGGCAAGATGGAGATCAGTGGGCAAGTGTACGTAGGTGGGTTCTTATAAATGCTGATGGGATTTATCTGCAAGTGCATGAAGTGGCTAATGCTAAGAAAGTTTCATGTACAGGGGTTCATTCTTGAATCAGTAGTTAAAATACGAATATGTAAATAATCGGTTTCCCAGCAGGTTTAGGGCATGAGGTTGCTGTACCCATTTACGGCTAGGCGATAGTGGGCGACAGGCAGGGGGTAACCCACACAACTATCAAACGTGAGTGAATGCTGTATCGCTTTACCACGGAAAATTCTACAAATAAATTAAATTTAAAGAGAGCAGATAAATAAGGCTAGAATTCAAACAAAACGATCGCCTTCAGATCAGACCATTTGCATTGGAAAATATTTCAGCAAACAGTTTCGATCTTTAGCGGTCTTACTGGAAATAGGATATGAGAGTTGAATACGTAAGGTAATTATCAGATAGGAAATAATGCCGACGAATGAGACACAGCCACCCCCCCAGAAACCCATCCAGCACGTATAACTCCACCAGTGGCAAAATGGAAACCATCCTTGATCCGAAAAAAAACCTGATCATCTCCTCCATGACCCGTAGCTTAACCGCCACACATAATTTCACTGGAATCATATTATGTTCATCCTCACTGTCTCCAATGGCATGCAACGCACAGGCCCTCTGTGCATTCACCCCATTCAGTGACCCCTTGGCTCACAGGCTGACCCTCCACATCATTGCAGTGAAACTCATCCACAGCATACCGAGATATCTTGAGGACAGACATTCGGACTCACAAACAAACATGAGGACTCTGCGATTACAAAGCCTTGGTGTAAAGACGAGGACACACTGGCTGATTTAGTACCTAAAACTAGCGTTACAACAACAAAGCTCAGTGGGAAGAAAATATCACTGGAAAAAGTAAATGCGTAAAAGCTGTCAATGTCAAACTTAAAAATGCACAAGGACGGCAGTAAACAATTCATATTTTGTTTAGTCTGAGAGGTCTAATATGAACCTTTTGACTCCGGCAGCCAAGAGGCGAAAAAAAAGGAATATCTTTATCTCGAGTAGGCTTGCTTTAACATGTCACTGATTCATTTCTGCATTCTCAGAAGGGGTAGTCCGGAGAACTGGAAAAGGGAATAAACCCTCAAATGGACGACTTTTGTAGAAATATTCACATTTTTGCGAACGACGTTTCGGATACACGAATGTTCCCAGGTGCTTGTATTTCAAATAATGCATTTTTTAATATGCCAGTTTATGTAAAGCCAAGTCTGTGAAACAGCGTTAAGACCATTTGCTTCATTTACACGGAAATAATCAAACAATTTGAATAGGGACACATTACATTCAACAAAATATTGTGTTATTTTCAGGTAACAGTTTTTAAGATATTATTCTAAAAGTTATACTTTGTCAAAATGTCTACATTTCCCAAAGATTTTCAGGGCCAGGAGGTCATAAACGATATTTGTAAATAAAAATTATTGTAAATAAAAAAGAAATATGATGCGGTACATCTTTGTGCCTCTATTCCTCTCGCCCGGCCTCTATTTCCTGTCATAGGAATAACAAAAATAATAGTCAGAAAGCGTTTTAAAACTGCTGAAACAATTCTGACAATTCCCAATTTCATCAATAGTACTGATGATGATGGTTATTATTATTACTGGCCACATCAAAATATCCAAACACTGATGCAGTAAAACCCAACTCGGAATATACTGAAAAGTATCTGTGAAAGCATTGCAATCCTTTCGGGGCATTAACCCAAGCTGTCTCCGATATTACACAAGTTGTTTTTGTAAGTTTTCAAATGCTTTGTACTGGTCTTTTCATTAGGAAACATGAAAGGCGACAACCTGACAAAGTATGCCTTTGATTACTTACATAGAACGAAGAGCAAAACTGCTAGGAAAATTATATAACCAACCAGAATTATTTTTATTATCTGTTGTCTTTAACATTTCAATAATTCACTCACCTGAAAACTGCAGAAATCTTAAAAGTAGTAAACCAAAAATTTTTTTAAACCATCTAATTTTTTCTTATCTAAACGAGCACTCAAAATCATCCGAGGAAATCAGCCAACCTTATTTTTCAAAAAAAGTAATCATAAAAATTAAATCATCTACATAACTCTACTTGCTTGCATTAATTTTCAAAACACTTGAAACGTCACAGAATTACGTGAAACAAGCAAGACAAATAAAATAACAAAAATAAAAAAGAACATGAATAAGATGAAACAAAATTACGGACCAAAAACAGGACGCCTAACTAAATGTAGAAAGGACATAGCCCACCGATCACGGAATTGACCACTGCCCCCACCCCCCACAATCCCACCCCAAAAATTTGGGGAGCACCAATAACACTGAAATAAGTAAAAGGGAACAAACAGGCGATTTCCCGACCACTATTCCCGTTCCCACCATTCCCATTCCCGTTTCCCATATCATTATCAATTCAGTTTCCATTTAGCTTAGCACAGTATTAACTTGCAGTGTAGTACGGGGCCTCGCAGTCATCCCGCACTTAATATCCGGCCCATGCATAAGTTAAGGAGAAACTCGGATCAGGATTAACCACAGATCAGGCTTACGGCCGGATTAACTACCATGTAATACTGGATTAATGCCGTAACTCTTCCACGAAGCAATATCCGCCTTTTGTACAACATGTCGCTTCCTTTTCCTGAAACGATGCCGGAGAGGGAAAAATAAAAAAAAAAAATCGTCGACAGCTAAAATTCGAAAAGCCCATTTCTGTCAAAATGGAATATCGGTCGTCCCTCGGTGGAGGTTTGGCTCTAATCATGCAGAAATGAATAACATTTACCGCTGGAAATTCTTGGAAATTATTGTTATGCGAATTCGAAACTATTTTCCGTTCACCGGTAAACAAAAAACCCAGGTTAAGCGGCTTAATAAATGGGAAAGGGGACAGGGTGGAAGGGAGGGAGGGAGGAAGGGAGGGGGAAGGAGAAAGACAAATCGATATCAAGTTGTTGTCACAAATGTTATTACAATAAACTATATAACCAATACAAGGTGGCATTCATATGAAAAAAACAGTTAATATTTGTTGCTGCCATGGATGTGTTGGGACTGAGCGTCTTAAGTTTCGTTAGGATTTTACGAACACTTTTGTTAGCGATTTAAACACTCCTGTTTCTCACATTGAAAATGAAAAAGACCACATTATTTTACAGTTGACTAACTCATACAGTAATGATAATCAAACAGGCTCAATTTCCTTCCAAAAACTGATATAAAACTCAGGCATCGTTAAACCAACTGTGAATGGCGGTTGGTCATCCAATGGGAAAAAAGCCGAAAAAAATTGCCAGTTAGAGAATAATGTTCTTCTCGGATTCATATAAAATACAAGGAACTACATGGCAAAATTTAATGGGTTTCCAACTAAAGCCTTTTATCCATGGGAATGTTTTTTTAAGGGAGCCAATTTCTCTCTCTCTCTCTCTCTCTCTCTCTCTCTCTCTCTCTCTCTCTCTCTCTCTCTCCTGATTCTCCAGCAAACTAGGTCATGGGATCATGGGGTTACTGACACTGACTTCATGCATGGCTTTTGGCTTAACCACTCAAGGAGCCTAATTATGCACACCCTCAGACAAGATCACCTGTACCTTTTGTACCCAAATTAGAGGAATCATTACCGCGTGGATATGTCCATAATGCATGTAATGGATAAGCATATTTACATAACACAATCACATAATATTCACCATACATACACACACAAAACACACGCAGAAACACACACACACACACATATCAAACTGTTTGTGTTTATTCTACTATGTAAAACGCAATGCGCATCCATTTATCAGTATTTTTTTAGTGCGTAACACAGAATCTGACGGTCTATGTCTCTATGAGTAATGAACTCCACGTTCACTGAGACTTCATAAACAAGAAACTCTCTCTCTCTCTCTCTCTCTCTGTATATATATATATATATATATATATATATATATATATATATATATATATATATATATATATATATATATATGTATGTATGTGTATGTGTTATCTATGCATGTATGTATATACGATGGAACTAATCAACTCGTGAGCATGCTGAAGAGGTAATTCAAAAGACATGCTAACAACTGACTCACTGGTGGGTCGGGAAGTTGGGTTAAATTCGCTGGTATGTTAGGCAGCAGCTTGCCCAGAAAGAACCTCAGGTAGAGAAGTGCTCAGACTCGATCTGTGTGGGTCAATTGGTAGTGCCTTGGCCTTTCATTTCAGATACGGCGGCTCGATCCCGCAGTGAGTCAGAAATTTATATAAATATATGTATATGTATGTATGTATGTGTATATATATATATATATATATATATATATATATATATATATATATATATATATATATATCAAAAGGAGAAAAGCACATGAAAGTTCCCATGAAATAAGGAATAAACAAAGGTAAATAGATAACATATCTATCAGTGCATGGCAACTTGAGGGATAAATGGTCATTAAACCAAACGGGCACCTCCCTCCTATCAAGTGGCATAGGATTGGCTACCAGCCGGCTACATCTTCCATGAAATTCATGAAGTACTCGTTTGGTTTAATGACCATTTATCCCTCAATTGCCATGCAATAATATTTTCTTTTTGTTTTTCGTTTTCCCCGTATTCTACATTGTTCCTCTTTGATCACTGACCTTTATTCCTCCACTTCCCTTCATGCCAAAGACAGCTAACCTGCGGCATCTCATCCACAATAGACTCGTTGTCAAAATTATTGATAATGTTATTTATTTACCTTTGTTTATTCCTTATTTCATGGGAACTTTCATGTTCTTTTCTTCATTTTGGTCTTGTTTTTCTTTTTTTTTTTTTAAATGAGGACGTACTCTGTGGAAACTCACTCAGATAATTAACGACCTCTTTGGCTATCACCATACACAGTGTCAATAATAATAATCATCATAATCATAATCATAATAATAATAATGCTAAAAATTCAATAATGTCGTGTTTAAATTGTTGTAAATTAAAAATCTATAATTATATCAATGAACTGTATTTTTCGTATTATAAGTTAAAAGTTAAAAACAAAGACTATCGACCTTTGAACGGTGTTGCTTCTCAGTGTTTACGTAAAAAAAATCTAAAAAGGCTTTTTATTTTTCCAATGTAAACTCTAAGGAGGAAAACAGTTTAGGCGTTTTAAAGTCTTTGATTTTAACATTTAGTTCTTACAAACACTACAATTTATTGATATAATTTTGGATTTTTAATTTAAAAAATAATAAGCAGCTACCTATGGAAATTTAAGTGCACGATGTTCATCCTCAACCTAGTAATTGAAAACACTGATGCGGAAATAATCACTGCTTGGCATTCACCCCGGCGCCTCCCCCTACTAAGGGAAAGAACCTGATGCTAAATGATGGTGACAATAATATGCTCCGTATGACTTCATGCATCTTTTGGATAATAATAATAATAATAATAATAATAATAATAATAATAATAATAATAATAATAATAATAATTTGGGAAAAAAGCTCTCTATCACGAGAGTTCATAAATGTTCTAAAGGGTCCACAATTATATAACTGTAAAATTCCTCATTGTGACTGAAGATGAACCCAGAGTAGGGTTCGAAAGCCTTTAAAAATTTTACACGAGCCTTAAACAGTTATATTATTGTGGACCCTTTAGAACAACAACAACAACAATAATAATAATAATAATAATAATAATAATAATAATAATAATAATAATAATAATAATAATAATAAAAGTGTATGATAAGAGTGAGCAATATGCCATAGAATCAGATTTCGTTTTTCTGTTTTTTCATCCTCAATACTACTCGTTTTATCTTAATCCGCATCTTACCTCTAAAAACCAGTTTTACACAACATTTATAACATCATATGAGGTGCTTCCGTACTTAAGTAATCCACAGGGAAACCCCACTTAGAAAACGTATGAAAACAGGCTGGTCATAAGTTTTCCATCACTAAATGAAAATGAGAGAGAGAGAGAGAGAGAGAGAGAGAGAGAGAGAGAGAGAGAGAGAGAGAGAGAGAGAGAGAGAGAGAGAGGAAAAATTGGCATTAAGGGAATTATGCTACAAATACTCTCTAATTAGCTATAATCTTTCCCGAAATAACATCATCAAACGGTGCCAATTGCTTAATTGCATAATTCTGCGAGTTACCGTAACGTACTAAACATTTACTACAAACACAACAACAGAACAACAGCATTGACAACGACAACAAACACACAAATGCCAACAACAAAGAACAAGGACAATCACAACAACAAAATTAAACTGAATTACAGCCATTTTGTTTCCAAAAGTTAGATTCCCGTTTTTTTTTTTTTTTTTCAGGGAATACAAGTCAGGAGATTTGCAGTCTGCCCACCATTCCCCAAAAGATTTCACTGTGATGGATCAATAAATGAGGAACTATTTGGAGCGGCAGACATTTGCTTCACTTCGTATCCAAAATTTGCAAATTAGCCAGTCGTATGTTGAAGTTTGAGATGGTTATGTATCACTATATAAGTGTTATGTAAAAAAAATGGTTTTTATATGGATATAATTACAAATCACTTGAAGAACTATGGTCTTTTCAGCACCTATGGCCTTGATATTTCCAGCCCCGACTTAAAATACCAAATCAATCAATCAATTAATTATTCCGTTTGGTTTTTAGTACTAAAAGTCAATGTTCCTTCGTATATGTAATATACTACCAAGTTCCTGTAATTCTTTACTGCATGATGCCTAGAAGCTAAGTCTACTTGAAACAAATTTTTTTTCTAAGGCCCCGTATCTCCTCCGGTTCCCCCGCCCCGGGAGTCCTGGTATCCCAGATGATAAGTCCTCGTTGGTCGAGTCGATAGAGTTCTCGGCTAGCACTCTGCTAGGCCAGAGTTCGAGTCTCCGGCCGGCCAATGAAGAATTAGAGGAATTTATTTCTGGTGATAGAAATTCATTTCTCGCTATAATGTGGTTCGGATTCCACAATAAGCTGTAGGTCCCGTTGCTAGGTAACCAATTGGTTCTTAGCCACGTAAAATAAGTCTAATCCTTCGGGCCAGCCCTAGGAGAGCTGTTAATCAGCTCAGTGGTCTGGTTAAACTAAGGTATACTTTTAACTTACCCCAGATGGTAGGCAGCGATTCCATCATGAAAATGTGCTAGCGCTCAGATATACATAATGGATGTCCCCACCTATTGCAGTGCGTCGCAGGCTGCTGGAGATCCGTTGTAGGCGTTTCCAGGGCCGTGTTCATGTCGCGCCCGACAATTTCAGATAATCTACGACAGCGGTAAACAATCCTAAAACCAACGGACGACAACCAGAGACAGCTCTGGAATACTTAGCTTCAATCCTGCAGTACCAAGCTGTTGCAGAAAAACAAGGAGCAGGTTTGACTTCCAGCCGCAACATACAAGGCAGTATGGGACTCTCTACAATCATCCACGATTCGCTAAAACTTGTCACCTGACACTCATGCTAGTTTTCAGGACATAATAATCCCTCTGACGCTAAACTTATCTTCGGTCATTTTGATCTCAAGAAATACTAAAGTATTACCAGTCATTCTTTTTTACCTTTCATTTTATCTGTTTATTAAGTTTCGTGTCTACTAACTGGGAATTATTGTTTGTAAACAAGCACATTAACATCTTAAGGTAAATGTTAATATTGTTGTTGGGTAGAAGTCATTCTAAATTACATCAACACTATCTCAACCATATATTTAGTAATGCAATTTTATTAGCGTTCACTTATTTTCATCACCAATTATAATATACTTTTCTCATTTACAAAAATGATTTAATTTTATTCATTCAGTTGTTTCCCAGATCCCCCAAAAAGGGTAAAATTTTTTTAGATTTGCCACGAAATAAAGAAATAAAGAAAAGCAGTACCGAAAAAAAGGAAGCCATCCTGACAGCAACATTTTTCAAAAAGCGACGTTGCATAAAAGTAAAAACAAATTTGGAGAGAATTAAACAGGGCATATCTAAACGAGGCGATGAAACATCTCAGTTTGTCTTATACTTACTTACACGTCTATCATTCGACTCCGCCACACCCCTCCCCAAATTCCTATTCAACACCGGATTCCCTACTCCCAACCCTCAGGTTAATAAGGTTCTGGAATACATGTAATAATCTTCTTCCGAACTCTTGCTCTGTCCCATGAATGCCACACAGGTGTATCCGACAACCAGCAATAAGAGCGAATTTCGGCTGCAAGAGCAATACGAAGCCAGGCCTTAAGGGTGCCAGCGTGCGTGGCACTCAACGCCTCCCTCCGACAGTTTTGCCGAGCCGTCTGTAATACCTTCTTTCATCCCAAGCGCAACAGGCAAAGTTTGTGTTAAGTTGCCAGCGAGAGTTATTAAGCAGATTTCGGGAGTTGGTTACTATTATGGCAGGACAACAAAAGGTCTGTCGGGAATTAAGGTGAAGACAGAAACAAAACCGACCCTCTCTTGCAGGTCTTGAGAAATCTTAGCAGAAATAAAAAACTACTACGTGAGAGACATAACAGTTGTTCTCTCTCTCTCTCTCTCTCTCTCTCTCTCTCTCTCTCTCTCTCTCTCTCTCTCTGCCCCACCTTATCTATCCCTACGAACATGGGTAAATGATAAACTTACAAACCTGGAACACTATAATAGTCCCTATTCGGTTAAATAACTCATTCTAGGAGGTAGGTCTGATACCCACTAAGAGAAAAAGTTCGTTGGTACACGCACTCTCATCTGAAATGCTTTCAACCATCGTCGATCCCGTTACCGAATGACAAACACACACACGTACACACACAGACAAACACGATCACACATAAACACAATATATATATAATGTATGTATGTATGTATATATATATATATATATATATATATATATAGAGAGAGAGAGAGAGAGAGAGAGAGAGAGAGAGAGGGGACATTGCATTAGTTTATTGTTGCAAAAATATATTCATAAGTCAACTTTTTAACACAAAAGGTAAAATGGGCCGGCAAACTTATGCCTTCAACTAAAGCAGTCCAGATGCAAAAGGCGAAGAGGAAAGAAGTACGGTCTTGGCCCGAAAGAAACGGTGCTCCCGCATCGCTAAGAATAAGGATCATAATGGAAAACGGAAACGGGGAAGAAATTTATTCTGATTAGTAGCAGTAGCAGTAAGCAACTCTTACAATGATGCGTACTTATATAGAAACAGCGTTCGCGTTCGCAAGCCGAAAAACAGCTCTGCGGTTGCTTAATTACTCAGCAACAATGTAATGTTTTGCTGCAGAGACCATGCTAGTAATTGTAATAATTCTAACGAAACGTTCACCTCTTTGTGAACTGTGCAGCAGTAGTAATAATAGCGTGAGTGTTTGTGTGTTCGTGTGCATCTTATATCCACAAAACACCAGTAATATAGGACTGTCTTAAGCTTTTCATTTTAGCTGAACGGATAATGTCTGCGCCTTCTTGGGTAGCTTTTGCCTCACGCTTTGTTCTCCAAAATGTATAAGATAACCAATACACCCCGGTTGTTCTACAGCTTGGAAGACAGAGACCTGTTGTCACCAAGCTACATAATTTCACTCCTGAGAGCTGCCTGCACAGCTAACAGTGAAATAAACGTGACTGCTTGAGTATGAGTATCAAAATATTGAAAATAAAAGCAATACCAACGAAATTAACAACACTATTTTTGTTTAAAGTTAGCACTTTAAGAGTATCAAAAAATTGAAAATAAAAGCAATACCAACGAAATTAACAATATTTTTGTTTAAAGTTAGCATTTTCAGATATGCAAGTGGATACTTTGTGAGGGGTAAAGAAGGATAAATTACAATTTCGTCTATTCTAGATAAAAAAATTTCAGATCATCTAAAAATTCGCTGATGTTACCTAGATAGCGTTCAATCATCCGTGATTTAGCTACAACAACCGTTAGACAGCCTCGAAAACTTTGAATTCTTGAGCATGCATGATACTTAAACTTTGACAAAAACATCGTAAAAACGTAACAGACTGTCACTTAGATCCTGCGCCCAACACCCTTCAATGCAGCAAAACAACAGGCGTTTGGTCTCCTGTAATCCCTGTGAAGGCTTCAGAAAACTCATGATGGCGAAGCGAAGAAACTCATTCACGTGTGCGCACATGAATGACGGACGGACAGATAGAAAGTATTATTACAATTACCTGATGCCCTTTTCGCCCACTTTGGGATCTGTGCAGCCTCCTTTGTGAAACGGTAATGAGAGTTTCTTGACATTATATCCTTGAGATCATCTATCGGCCGTCATTTGGTTCAACAAACACACCCCTTTTTGTCTGCCAGTTTAAAAGGATGCAAGACAAACGGAAAATTCTTTTTAATTATCCAAGAATGGGCCTTCTCTTAACGTAAGCCTCTCCTTCGTATCTGTAGAGGGCAACTCAGACTAATGCCCTTTTCTATGTAGAGCATTCATTATGTCAACGAACTGACCTTCTTTCTACATGAGTTTCTCTTTCTCCAAACACCTAAATAACAGCGCTCGTTTCCCATTAGATGACCTGTCTACTGCTGTCAGGCTTAGCTGATGTCAACATCCTACGATCCCGCACCCGCTCAAATTATATATAATCAAGTGGCCAACATACCCCTATACGGTTCCCTATCTGCTGGTGTTTTTATGCGCTCAGGTAAGGCTCGGCGCCATACAGGTATGGGTGATTACGAGAAGGGGCGTATCATGTACTTGTAGTCTCACACGCCCATACCCACACAGCCGAAATTCTACAGGTACTGTATCGTATTTCATGTGTATGTTTACAGCAGGTTCAACAGCTTCTCTTTCCAGCTAAGAAAGACATCTAATATCATTATTCGCCATGTTTACAAAAGAGAAAATATATTAACAATAATTGTAATTAATTACCCTACTGACCAAAAATTTGGTATCATTAATTATAATCACTTCATAATTTAAATGCAGCTCCCGAACAATTAGTTAACTAATTAGCTGGGCAGTCGGTCATTACCAAGAGTGGGTCATTTGCTATAACAAACAAGAGGCCGCAATACTGAAATTAGCCTTTAGGTGGAGCCATTTAAACTTCTATTGAATTCAGCTTGCTTCACAGTTGATTCTATTCTACTGAGCCAGAGAGTTTGCAATTAATGCATTTTTCTGCTTGTTTGAAAAGATCAGTCTCCTTTACAAATAAGAATAGAGAAAGAGGAAAAATTAAAAACGGAACGTCCACCTTAAAAAAAATAAAGACGAATAATTAAGAGTATAGCATCTCTTCTATTACCAGTGAAGTCCATAATATTTTCTACTTAGTAAATAAGAAAAAACGGACAACATTCAGTGGAACAAAATTCAAAATTTTTCCAACTAGCCAATTTCAAGCAACATATTTCACTCTCTTTCATCATCAACATCTTTCTGCTTCCATCTCTATTTCTTTCATATTATCATCATCATTATCATCCTGTTTCTATCACTCATTTCCTTTCATTATCACCATGTTTTCCTCTCCGCAATTTCTCCCGTTTTTCTTCACCATAATATTTTTCAATGGCAATTTCTTCATCTTCTAGTTATACCTGTTGTTTTTCCTTCATCATGATATTCTCCTATATCATCTTCACATTTCTCTCTCACTAACCTCACCATTTCCCTCGCTCGCCAACTCTCTTATCCTTATCCAAATTTATCTCTTTCCCTCTCCGATAAAGATTATCATCATAGTTTCTCCCATTCTCATCATCATCATTCCATTTCCATTTCTCACACATCTTCAAGATCAAACTTCTCCCTCCCCATCTTTCTTAAAATCATCATATTTTTTCCATCTCTCTCACCATAACTATCACGCTATTATTGCTA
>NC_089757.1:4221269-4233769 GCF_040412425.1 Macrobrachium rosenbergii | reverse complement strand
CGGGGGACAAAAACTAAAGGGGAAATAGAAGAAATAAAAGGTATTACGAGAGAGCACTCTTCATTCGCAAAAGTGTAACAAGGCACACGGCACAACAGCGTGAAGGGCTTTTCATCTACGACGGTGCAACAGATATTAACAATCTGATTTTTCGTAGGCGCAGGTAGAGGCCTCCCCGAAGAGAAAAGTGCGGGGAAAAAGTTGGCCAAGTTCCCTTAAAAAACATGTATTATCTGGCACCCGTTCCTTAAGTGAATATTAACTTTCTTCTTATTTCCTTGATCAATCTCCTCGCTTGTATAATTTCGGCAAAAGTTGCAGAGGTAGAATGGCTGTGAAAATAGTTTCTATGGTAATCCCCGTCATAATTTTCACAGAATTGAAAGAGAGAGAGAGAGAGAGAGAGAGAGAGAGAGAGAGAGAGAGAGAGAGAGAGAGAGAGAGAGAGAGAGAGAGAGAGGAAGGGAAGGGGAAAAGTTAATTTAAGGGCGAAGGGATGTTCTAAGCAACATCTGGCGCTTCGGAGGATGACACCTGAACTAAGGAGCATGATCCCTGGTAAATGCAAATATATTGGGTGGACTGAATAAGTTTCTTGGCAGAATTAATTTTCTCAGACATCCAGAATCAAGAAAGAGCACATATGAAATAAGTATAATGATAATTTCTCTGCGATGCTGAATAGCTGCTCGAATTTGTGCAGGAAAATAGGCAATTTACTGACACCCTCGAGATGGAAGTTGCAAAAACCCAAGACCTTCGAAAACACAAAAAAGAAGAAGGGAGAGGGAGAAGAAATAGGCCTAATGAAGATTTCTCTGCAATATACAAATGTCAAAACTTGGGTCTCAAAAGATATCTTTTCCCAAGCTCTCAAAATGGAAACTAAAAATATCAAAACATCCAAAACATAGCAAAAAGAAAATGTTATCAGTAAGCCTAAAGACGATTTTTCTGCAGAGCAAAACTGTTCACACTGCAACTTCCATACAGATCTTTTACGCACGAACACTAGAAAGTTATTTTTTTTTTTTTTGTCTTCATTCAATCAGAAAACTTTTGACACAAACCAAATGTCAAAAATAAGACTAATGGAAATTCCTCTCTAACACATAACTGTTGTGTTTCATGTGAAACTTTATCATAAGAATCCTTAAATAAGGCAGTCCCGACAATTACGTTTTAATTACTTTTTATCTTAAAGAGTCAGACCAATTTACCAATAAAATATAGCAAAAAAAAAAAACATGATTTAGAAGGATTAAATGAAATAGCTGCTAGCTTGAGAGGTTACACACCTGATAAGAAACCTAGATGCCACAAAAAAAAAAAAAAGGTTTTAAAAAGGCATTTCTATAGGTCTTCCCTCCCTCCACACCCAGCGCCAAAAATGAAACGCCTATCGGCGAATATCTTTGGCGATAACAATGATAGAAATTATGGCGTTACTATACTCTCGCAGTTCACAAAAGGTATTTTGTTGCTAAAAGCCGTTACGAAAACAAACATCAACGGACAGTCTATTACTTTCTGAAATCATAAATGTACGTAGGTCACTCGCTCGACCTTATCATGACAATACATCTTACATAAAATTATCAATTATTATTGAATTTCTTTTCAGAACAAACTCTTTACTTAGAGCTCAACCCACATACGGCATTGCATATATGTCCATTTACGTAATCAGGGGCGAGCCATCGATAGTTATACGGTCACTCGTAGCAAGAAGGTCAGGGCAGCAGCCCCCAATGCCTTACATTTAATTGCAAGGTAGAGGCATGAAAAACTTCTTTCCTTGAAGGCCTGCCATTACTCCTTTGGTTGATAATCACGGAACCGGCTATTTTGCTGGAACAGATTGAAGGTTGCAACAGGGATTAAGAAAATATACAATGGGGTTTCAGCAACCAGGATCACGCTGCAAAATGATTAAGAATTGGTGTCCTGTCTAATCTTCTTAATCTTTGCATCCTTGTAGCAGCAATCTTTGACCTTGATATTCCAATTCTCTTGCCATGGATTCAGCCCTGGCTCCGCAGGTAAGAAGGCAGTACCGAACATTCCACTCACTTCTCTTAGCAACAAAATGTCGCCCTCAGAGAGAAGAGCGGAAAAATTTTAAGTCTTCAGATTAAACTGGCTTTTGACTCTTACATTTGCGTTCTTACATCAAGTCGAAAGCGTTTCATCTCTTCAGTAGAAACGTTCACTTCAATTCTTAATCCTTTACCCTCCAAACGGGGTAAAAGATGCGAATTTCTAGTATTTCCATGGGGGTAAAACGCAGACAAATTTGGTCTTTACCACTCTTTCTCCCAATCCCGATGTGAATTGCTTTGTCTTTATAAAACTAGCAGTTCCATCCGGAGAAATTCGCGTGGTTCAACTTAATTGCGATAAGTTCATTTTTTATCATGCTTCTTCATTTTCAAATACAAAAGTAGTATTTATTTATCTTAATAAACGCCCATTCCATTCCATCAGCTGGGTTGTTATGAGAAGAAAAGTTTTGCCGTATTCTCCTTCTTACCGCTGAATCAAGAGGGTAATCATGTAAAAAAAAAAAAAAAAATCGTAACCCAAGAACTAGAAATTGATCTCCTTTTACCTCCAAGATACACAAGACACCGGTAACACTGCAGCTTGTACTTACAGCATGATAAATACTTTCGACATTTTATTAACTAGTTAATATCTGCATTACTGAGTTTTATGTAGTTAGTGTGTGTCTGTATCCTACTAAAGTGTATATCCAGCACGGCACCGAAATATAGTTGAGAGAGAGAGAGAGAGAGAGAGAGAGAGAGAGAGAGAGAGAGAGAGAGAACCCTTGGGCCAAGATCGCCAAATTGATCAAGTGCCACGTTGCTAAGGTAATAATTATGTAAACGTCTTTGAAGGTGTTACCCATGCTACGCCTTTAAGTCGTTGCTGCGCATATCAGGCAGTGATTTCATCCTCAAAACTTATCCAGGCTAATCTTGACTGAAGCTATTTTGCATTTTGGCTTACATATTATACAACTTCTGGTACACAGAAAGATGAAATTTACACGGTAAAAGCTGATTTAAAACATAACTCAAAAGCGTTGCATTTGAAAATTTTGAGCCTAGTATTAAATTTGCCTTTTAACTGTTATGACACTTCAAGAAACTTCAAGAATTAAGAACAGAAATAGTAACACAACCTAAAACATCGAAGGGGAACAGATACAAATCCAATTTACACTTATAAAAGTAATCTACAGAAGTCGGTAGCTAAATTACAAACCTCAAATTGCCGAGGTGTTGGAACAAAACAGGGGTCTGATAGTTCACTGGCAACGAACGTCGTTCTTTTTTGTGATGTTACAGATGTTAAAGTTCTGTTTCAGATTACAAAAATATATTCAATGTTATTTTGCATCACAAGAAAACGAGACTTGAAATAGTTCATCATGAGGCTAAGAGGCAAAGGAGGAAACTGCTTGGATTTCTCGAGTGATAAATTGTGTCAAAGAACATCTGACTCTCAACATTTGTTTTTAAAAAACGAGATTTCAGGTACACCTTAGTACCAAATCTAGCATATTAAAAAAACTAATATTTTATTTTTTCTTTCATTTTCTCATAACAGTACCAGGTACGCGGAGCGATCCTCATCATCTATATAAATCATCTTTAAGATGCCAAAATAATAATAATAATAATAATAATAATAATAATAATAATAATAATAATAATAATAATAATAATAATAATAATACTCCTTTCTCGGGCTTCTCGCATCACTCCATCCATAAAGATATTGAATAGTCATGGCGACATATCCCACCTTTGTCTCAGGCCCACTTTTACCCCAAACCAGTCACTCTCCCGTCAACATATTTTAACACAAGCTTCACTGTCATCACGAAATTTCTAACTATGTCCAGCCCAACTTTTTACATGGTTATCTGTTGTCCTCTCCATTACATCTCTTTCGATTCTATGATGAACTTTCATTCAAACATACGCACATACTGTACACACACCACACATACACACACACACACACACATATATATATATATATATATATATATATATATATATATTATATATATATATATATATATATATATATATATATTTATATATATATATATATATATATATATATATATATATATATGAACACAGACTGTGAACCACTTCCAGATATGTATGGTTACACATACACACACACACACATATATATATATATATATATATATATATATATATATATATATAAATAGTATGTGAAAATATGCGCAAAATGTACATAAACGCACATACCTGAAAGTTGATCACAGTTTGTGTTTGCAGTGGTTGAAGAAAGTAAGTTTTAAATAATATTACAGAAAGTTAAGTTTCGAAATTTGTAATCAGTTTAAATATCAACTGAAATCTGTATGGCTCTGACAAGTACCTTCTCATAAATGCTATGGCATCTGGAATACTACGGAAATTGGTTCTTTTGAGTTCCAGCAGTTTTCTTCCTCCTTTGAATAAACATCTAATTTGTTCTGGAGCACATAGATTAATCCATATACCAAAAACGGTAAGATGATGGGCATCTGCTTGCAGATTTGGTATTTGCTTTACAGGACATACCATTCTTTATAGATTTTTGTTCCATTCATTTTCTGCAATGCAAAAATACTTCGTGGTTTTTGGAAAACCGAAATGGTTTTCTTCATGAATCCGTTTTCTTTGACAAAAATACTATTACTGGATAAAAGCGAAATAAGAGTCGCTCTTAAGCAAAATCAAAGGAATTCATTGTTTCGAAATCATGGTACTTTAGTCAATTTTGGTCTTATACATTTTTCCGATTTTTCTTTCGAAATATACACCTGTTTCCCATAAATCAATGATAAGTTCTCTTCGTCACAATTTTTCCCTCTGATTCCTATACCTTTTCTCCAACTTTTATCCCCCAAAGGTAAGATTTCATCAAGCCGGGATGATCACAACACCTACAAGGATTTTTGAACGAAGGAAGGGGATTTAATTGCCAATTAATTGCAGATTTTTCCTTCTCTTCCAGCGGCAAAGTTCGAAGGATTTCGAAGAAGTATTACCGAGGAGGGGAGGACTAACAAAGATGGAGATTATAAGTGAGAACTCGCAACTTTTCCCTATTGGGAGAATCCCTATTGAAGAGGGACCAGGGTGGCGGGAGGGATAAGAGGGACGCCTGTCTTTGGAACAGCTCATAATGATACAGGAGTAATTGGGATTCTTATAATAAGGGAAATGAAGTTACACCTCAAGCTTTTTGTCGTCTCCTTATGGCTGGATACCTGATATAGTATCAGGTGCGCTTTATTTCATCACCTTGCTAGGCAAGGTTCTATACAAGAGAAGGTAAAAATGACAAAGATAAAAACACAGGAAAGAAAATAATATAGATGTTTTCATTACTGTCATTTGATTGTTATTATTGGTAGCAGATGTTACTGCTGCTTGTGCTGTGATTACAATTATTGCATCACTACTATAAGTGATATTATTCTATTCCTTGTCTTTAGTAACAGTTAAAACTAGTTACGGTTGTATTCTTAAAAATGAATTTCACATCGTAAGTTAACTTAATCAACGTATCTGCTTTTCAGGAATTCATATACAGTTGTCATGACAACATGACAACTTTATCATGTAAAGATTCTATTTAAGTTTACCGAAGACCCTTATAACTGTAATCATCTTTAGTTTTCTTTTGTTGATAACAACATTGTGCTCTGCAAAAAAAAAATGCAGCAAGCTTCTGCTAAACATATGCAGTTGTCTTCCCTATGAAACACGTAATGGATCTGCTTCTGCTCCAAACTCGTAAGGTGACTCAGCTGAAAAAAATGCATTGGAACTATGTGAAGCAAATCAGCATAGAAGCTTCTGTTAAAAAATTTTGCAACTGGTTTCTGCTTTAATAATTCAACCTAAAATTTGAAATAGACTTTTAAAATCTTTTCAGTCGTCTTTTGCAAACCATTTACACATTTTCATTCGACTTTTAAATCTTTTTTATGTTTCTGGCAAGCATTCACAATGGATTTCTGTTAAAATTTACATGAGGCTCATTTCTTGTTTAAAAAAAGTTCATAAATTATACAAAATTACTATGGGCTTATCTTGTGCCAGTGAACTTTCTGAAAACATGAAAATCTCTGTCACTCATTCTAAGCCTCTTTTTATGAACCCTTGATACTGAGTGAGGCATTTATTGGTCTCAAAAATTCTCTAGACACAAATTTCTATGGTTTCAAAATCTTAGGAACTGAATCCTAGTCAATCACTGTCTTATTTTTATATGGCCACGATCATCTATCTGGTTTCTAGAGCGTTTCCAACTAGCTTTAAAATTTTCTGTTTGCATTTTGTGTGGTAACGATTTCCTTTCTTTGTTCAACAATTATTCCTAGTGTTATGCCTTATTTTCTTTTATCCATGGCAACGAGTTTTTCCTCGTTTGAAAACACCCTGTGACTAAATATTAGGCTATTTTTTTATGTGACCCTTTCTCTTGGTGGCAAAAATTAAGGTATCTTATAGCTAAGTTTTTATTACATAAATTTTCTTTTTTGTTTAGGAAATTCTTCTTATTAATCCAAAGCCCCTTGCTTCTATTTTCGCATGCGATATCTTCGCTCGTCTTTCTAACGAGATTTAGATAATGTACACAGGAATGATTCTGGTGTCCGCACTTGTCTTTACTTTAGAATTTTGTTTAGCAAATACCAAAGGGCGAACTATGTTGCAAGTAGAAGGGGTGAGCACTAAGCACTTTACGACACAGAAATGCGGAGCCTTAAAGAGCATTTAAGCGGAGTAATGTCTTTGACCGGATGTAAACCTAAGCTTTAGTCGCCTCCCTCCAGAGCAAGAGCCAGGAAGAAAAAAAAATACATATATATATATATATACACATACATATAAATATAAATATATATATATAATATATATATATATATATATATATATATATATATATATATATATATATATATATATATATATATATGTGTGTGTGTGTGTGTGTGTGTGTGTGTGTGTGTCAAAACGTGTTCTGCTTTGATTCAAGCTCAAACACCCGAGCGCCGCTGGGAAAAAAAATTTTAGGCGCTTTGTGATTTCTTCCGTAACACCAAAAAGGATTCGCGTTCAGATTATGCTCTCAGATATCCGTAGGGAAGAAACCAAAGAGGTTTTATGACACGCTCCACAGATAGTCAGGGATTTTCGGCTCTTCTGGGTAATATCTTCTTTTTTTTTTTTTTTTTACTGTCTTTCATATTAAAGCAAAAGCGACACTAGAAATAGGGTTTTGCAAACAGAAATTCATTTACCATTTCATAGAGTATGAGGTTGTGTGCGTATATATATATATATATATATATATATATATATATATATATATATATATATATATATATATATATATATATATATATATATATATATATATATATATATATATTGTGTGTGTGTGTGTAAGGAGTTATTTAAGAAGTGTAACAGTACGGACTGCCTGGAGTGATCCACTTTTATTCCTATTTTTATTTGCTTTTTTTTTTCGAACAGAATTTCCCCCGATGCAAAAGCTGAAGTCTGTCCCATTCCTTATTTCCTGTAGATATCGACATGCATGACAGCGGTTTTAGAGTTTGAAGCAGAAGTTAAAGAACAGAAAGCAAAAATATGGACGGAACTGTCATTCGCCTGACGGTGTCTCAGTACAAATGAAATAAAACCGTCGGAGAAATAACAACAAATAAAAGGATAAACGAAAGATTTTTCTGATCAGTAAAACGGCTTGTCTTACGCTGACATCGGGTGTTATTATCTCTGAGGATTCAACAAAGTACAGATCACAAGTATCAAACTAAACTTTAATGTGATAGAAAAAATGTTCATAAAAAATCATCTTTGCAGAAAAATATACCGTCACGAAAGAACCAATGGTAAATAACAAAGGGAAGAATTTTCCAGGTAGAGGCTAATTGACAGGTAGCTGATCTAGAAACCTTAGAGAAGACACCATGACTTTGCCTTAGTAGCGAATACAATTGCTATTTGTTCACTGGAAGCTTATTAAAGAGAAATTAAGGCTGAAATTTATCAGGCCATTGTCGTACAATGAGAGTAAACTCAGAATTCGCCTTATTACTCATAAAATTGAACAATGCCTGCCTAGATCTTTGCGCAACTCGGACCTCCGTTTCTTAATGACTGTCAAGATATTAGGGGCTGAAAATATGGCCTGCAGCAAATTAACGGTGACGAATGGAAGAGTGTAATTTACTGTATGGATCATTGCGAAATACGAGTTCACGCGCAAGGGACTTGAAATCTGGGCGGCTTTACTTTGTTTTGCGAGATGAATACTAACAATTTAGTCCCAAATAACCTCGGAAATAGTGCATCATATGTTACCACTGATGCAGACGTCAGCAGAATAGCTGAGACTGATTATTTTTTAAAAGCTCTCAAATGCATTTTTATATGCAAATTACAGCGATACTGAATAATACAGAAATGATAGTTGAAAAATATTCCTTTTTACTTGTAAAGAAAAAAAAATCGTGAAAAGTCTTAAATCTGCCCGTCTAGCGTAATAAATGGATTCCAAAAACTAATCCTACATTCTGCAAAAATAAATCTTAACCAGAGTCCCAATTTTAAAACGCATAAAACATACCATTTGATCATTTTAACCTTAAAACACATCATTTCATCATTTTAACCTTAAAACACATCATTTCATCATTTTAACCTTAAAACATATCAGTTCATCATTCTAACCTAGCACTGAATTCAAGGGGTTAATATGGAAGACAACTCAGATAGTATGACATTCATTAATTATAACCCACAGAATCAAAACACACTACATTACGAATTTGTACATATATCACGACTTGATCATGTTTATAATACAAATTCGTAAGTTAGTCTGTTTTGAATTTCTGTCATTTGTACACACGTCATTAACTTACGTTCATAAAATATCTAATATCGAATTCACTATATTTAGGGAATACCTTACATCCAAGGGGAATTACAAGTGATAGGTGCTCTCTTGACAGCCGAGTGATCAAAGTCGGCAATCTATCTCCGCATCTAAACCAAAGGCCTAAGTCTGAATCATGGCCGAGGAAGGTGCACTTACTAGTTCTAATTCCCCCTGGGTGTAAGTTATAGTGAATTCGATACTGAATTTTATTTGTGGTTTAATATTTCTGATATATATATATATATATATATATATATATATATATATATATATATATATATATATATATATAATATATATATATATATATATATATATATATATATATATATATATATATATATATATATATATATATATGGTGTGGCTTTGATGCGAATAGCTCACCACTGCAATAGCTAACTTGAGGCCAAAGGTGTCTAACTGATTAGCGACTTCTGCGCAAAAGAATACCGCGCTATCGACCCAGCCATGAAAAAAATACGAATTCTGCCCACTTAGCCATGAGGAAACTTCATGTACATAGCTGAATGGACGGTGCGATTCATATGGCAGTTCTCCCCCCTTCTGAACAAACTGAGTTGCAGCACAAATAAGGTTTATTTACATATCTGACGAATAGGAGTTCAAAGTATATTCCAAAAGATCACGTTTTCATGCCAAACAAACTACAAAGAATCTATAATCCCCAACTTTCCATCAAAACAGAGAAACAACTGCAGTATATTCAAGCATTATAACCCCGAGCACATGTGCCATTTAAAAATGAGCTCACTCACTTCCAAAACACCTCTTCTTTAAGAGACCTTTGTATTTCCCTACACAGCCCAAATTACCCTCTTGGGAGTAATTACTTGACGGCAGAGGGGCTATGAACATGAATTTATATCATTAAGGAAAATTCCCTTCTATTTTTAAAGGTACCTTGTTTCGAAGAACGAGTCAGTTAGCGGAAGGTCCTGAAAGTTCCAACCAAGACATTTCGCAGTCGTGACATAAAACGACGAGTTATGACAGAAACGACACAAGTTACTTGTTTATCGTGGCTAAAATCCGCCCGCTCTTTCATGCGATCCACTTCCAAATGTCTCAGATAACTAAGATCATACAGAAATATAAGAGTGCTTTGTGTCTAACAGAAATATGAGAGTGTTTTGTGTTCAGTGAAAATCATGACAAATATGACGTTCAACTACCGATACAAAAAAAAAAAAAAAAAAAAAAAAACATGAGTTCATCAATGCTCCATCAATGTGTGTTAAGAACTGCGGGTTTGAGAAACTGAGTATACGTTTATATATTCTGGAGACAGCGTTTTCTCTTCAGTGGCGATAATACCTGCACTGAGGCTGTAAGAGAGCCCGAGTTGTTTATTAGTATCTAACCCACAAAATTATAGTGACAGGCTTGACATAAAACCCCAGTACTTCGTGCACCCAGCATCAAGGATAGAATATACCTTGTTGCGCGTGGCTCTGCATGGATATCGAGTGATTATTATTATTATTATTATTATTATTATTATTATTATTATTATTATTATTGAAAGACTCCCTTAGGGTGAAAAAGCAAAGTTTGCAAAAGATAACATTAATACGCAATAAAGCACGGCATGACATGACTACTCACACTTCTCGTATAAACTGGATGCAACCAAAAAAAAAAAAAAACACACACACACACATACATTTCGCGCATTCTTTAAATGCTTGAGCGTTGATAACGATCCCCTTAAATTAAAGCTTCAACAAAAACCACGACAACAACGAAAAACAATAGGAAGATGAACGTGAAAATTAGCGTTTAAGGTCGGCCCAGGTCACCTTCTTTTCTTGCTCTTCTTCTCCCATTTCCCTTTCTCTATCGACTGGAGCATTTTGTATCTGTAGGGTCTTGGCTCAGTGGGTCACCTTTAGGGGAAATACGCGTAAAATAGGATTAATACTTTCAGGGGATAAGGACAATCTATTTCCGGTGAAGGGCAATACAGGCAGGGTGTCCCTACCTGAAAAAGAGTAGAGGTAACTGAGGAAGAAATTATTATCCCTTCTTTTTCTTTCTCATCAGACCTTACGACTCTGGTATGAGTAGCACGGGGTCACAATGAGGCCTGAGGAATCGACTTGTTGTGGCTGTGAGCGATTGTTTACTCAAAATTATCAAAAAACAATCGAGAGTGGAACTTTGGCAATGAAGTTTATGAAATCAATGAGTGAAGCAAATCAAGTATAGAAATTAGAAGTAATGAATTCCGAATTTTCACGAAAAACTAGTTATTTCATGCAACGTACTTTTATCATTATTATTACTAAAAATGTGCCCACATTCATAAATAACACACTAGACAAGCTTCAACAGAATGGACTGCCCTGCATCGGCCAAAAAGTAAATAAATAATATTTATATAATAAAAACAAGTCGAGACAAGAAAAATAGGTCTATATGCAAATAAAAATAAGAAAAAATCAAGTAACAGAAACAATGACCGATAAGAGACTAACCACCTTTGTAACGACCGTTAACGTATGTTGTATATCCCAGAGGTTTATTGATAGAGAAATATAAAGCAATAATACGGAATATGAAGGGGAAATACAAGGTGGATACCATGCACTCGTAGACTGACCATGGGTGAAGTAAATACTTGGCATGACGTCAAAATCAATTCTTCTCATTAGTAGGAATGTCATGTAATTGCAGGTAAAAATCATCAGGCTTTTACCTTTATAACAATACAAAAATAAGAGACACGTCATATTGTTCAAAACATCATTCATATTTCAGATTTTCAGGAATCTGCCGAAATGATTATAGTACGCCACATGGGATATAAAAATACTGTAATACCGGATACTATATATTGAAAATGTCGCTCTAATTACCTAGTTGCATCATTGCAAGAAATGCGTAAAAAGGCTTGGTTAAGGGACAAAAATTTAGTCACTGAAATTGAATACTATTTCTTCAAAAGATATCATACAATCGATTTCTTTCTTTAGTTTTCCATAAATCTCTCAATATGAGAAGTTACCAATTTCTATTAAGTTCCACAGAACGACATCACAGCATTAATGGTCATCGATGCCGCTCTATAATAAAGAGAGGTTATACAGAAAGGTGGTAAAACATCTACCACATGGAGGATAATGCAGAAAAAGCATCAATATTCAACACTTGTATCAGAACGTAGCCATGACTGGCAATGTACAAATACGACGCAAAGAGGTCACTGACCAACGGTAAAGAAAAATTTACAAGTCGTTAAACACAGATGAATTACTGCCGTTAGAATATTACAGCATTGAATATCTGCGTCAATATAATAGGTATTCGGCTAACGGAAGAAAAAGAAAGGTCCGAGGACAAGAAAGAGAAAAAGTAATTGAAAAAAGGAAAGTGCGACGAAGATGCAAGAAGTGGAAGCAGAAAAATATCAGAATAACCCGGACATGTCTGTATCCAGCCACAAGGAAAGGAAT
>NC_089757.1:4213769-4218769 GCF_040412425.1 Macrobrachium rosenbergii | reverse complement strand
ATATATATATATATATATATATATATGCATTAACTTTCATACTCACATGAAAATTTTTTGGGATGGGGTTAGAAGCCCCATGGCCTTATCCACTCAGGCTGCAACCCATCTAATCACCCAAACACCATGTACCTAATGCTATGCCTGGGTCAACTAATGAAAAATTAATTTTTCTCTAAACAGGCCAAAGTCAAGGTCGTTCCACTTCTCGTGGGATTTCCTTTGGGTTTCTCGCAGGTGAGATGAGTTTGGTAGCCATGGAGCTGCGAGTTCTTGTGATCAAGTGGTGACCGGCCTTACCTCACTGGTGACTGTCCTGAATTCAGTCCCCCCCCTGGGTTTGGACGGTTTTTAAAGCGATTTTGGTCTCTATTTGAAAAAGTCATGATTCATATGATAACCTAAAAACGTAATTAGGGCATGGAGCTAACAACCTCACCCCAAAAATAATATCTGAAAACCAGAAGGCTGATCCTTTTTAGTCACTCTTGTGTGTTTATATATATATATATATATATATATATATATATATATATATATATATATATATATATATATATATATATATATATAAACATGTGTGTTTGTGTGTGTGTGTAAAAGTTCTTTTATATGAAGAAAAGAACCACATACACAAGATAAACTACGACGTCCTGTCTTAGTGTTAACATGTTCGTTTACACTTGCAGCACAGGCAGACTGTAGACTTCATTCGACTTCTCGACATCCCCAAGACAACACGGCTGAAAAATATCATTAGTAAATACCCCGCTGCTTTTATCCTATCGGATTCCGGAGGCAAAGTCTGGCGTCTGCATATGAATTGCGCATCTGAATGCAGAGTATATACTTCTAGGAATTGGTCCAAACGCATATCCATGCTACTTCAAATATCTCCAAATGCTACCCGGAATGCTGTCAGCATACCAACATTTGCCCAGCAAACATGGGACATTTCCGGCGACTGTATCAACCCAGGGCAGAGTTACCAGAGTGTTCGACAATTTTGTTTGTTCTGCCACACCGGACCATTCAGGTCCAAAAAGCCGTTCTGGGCTGAGTTAATTGCTCTGTTGTTGTTTAATGCTGAATATGTATATGCATATGTAACCGGACCCTCACTCCAGGGGATCCCACACAGGCCCATTCCGTAACAGTAACCCCTCCCCCATCCTAGGGACCCCCCCCAAACAAAGAGGGTCTTTTTGGAAGAATTGATTTGTATTGGTGTAGACACAAGTTAAATTACTTGTTTACTTCATCACCCGAGAGAATGGGATTTGTTTACAGCGGGGTATTGGGTTTTAATATATCATTTAACTATCTGGGATTTTCATTATACGGCCTTTATTCGCCGAAATTGTGTTACATGCTTGTATGTTTGCCTGCGCGCTCATGAAACTGGGGTTCCCATTCCCGTAGGTTTACAAGTGCACCAACTTACTACGGGATCCATTTGAGATTTTTATCTTTATTTTCCATCAGTGAAAATTCACGAGATTATTACCAACGTGTCTAACTGTAACCGAAAATAAAATTTTACCTTCAATATACTGACAGCCAGTCTTCAATTCACTTCATAAACAGCCGAAGGAAGTCTGCATGTACTGTGTAATATCTATAACAACACCTCGTGAAAGTCATCATCGTAATTTAACCTATTTCTAATAATAGTACGTTTTGAACATTTATGTTTGTATGTATGTATGTATGTATTTATAGTAATTATGTATGTTGTATGTATATATGTATGTATATATATTTATAGTAATTAAAGTATATATATATATACTGTGTATAATATATGTGTATGTGTGTATGTATATATAAATAAACACACACACACACACACACACACACACACACATATATATATATATATATATATATATATATATATATATATATATATATATATATATATAAATATAATATACAGTATAAAGAACATTCTTTAAAACTATATTAAGGGAAATCGTTTCTAAGCAATTATTTATTTCAACAATAAAGTAATTATATAATAAACGTATGGCAGTATACGATGTGGAATGACAAAACAAACATCAGTCAGTCCAGGGCCATAAAAAACGAAGGAAAGAGAGAGAGAGAGAGAGAGAGAGAGAGAGAGAGAGAGAGAGAGAGAGAGAGAGAGAGAGAGAGAGAGAGAGGGAGGAGCATGCGCAAGTGATTCCAATTCGTAAATTAGCATCCTGCCAAACTTTAATTACTTTTAATAATTTTGGAAAACATGTGATAGAATTTTCGGCGAAAAGAGATTTTAATGATGTCGGAGGAATGAGAATGAGAATTCGGGATGTTTGATAAAAAGTTATCATAGAAGTTTGATTAATGGATGAATGGCTGAAGTGTGCCGGCCGGTAGGTAGCAAATAGGGAAGAGAGAGAGAGAGAGAGAGAGAGAGAGAGAGAGAGAGAGAGAGAGAGAGAGAGGTACTGAAGTAATGAGCAAAATGAAGTGAATTCAGTTTACAATATCGATATTTAATGCGCGCCAGGGAGACACAACAAGGGAGAGAGAGAGAGAGAGAGAGAGAGAGAGAGAGAGAGAGAGAGGTACTGAAGTAATGAGCAAAATGAAGTGAATTGAGTTTACAATATCGATATTTAATGCGCGCCAGAAAGACACAGCAAGGGAGAGAGAGAGAGAGAGAGAGAGAGAGAGAGAGAGAGAGAGAGAGAGAGAGAGAGAGGATGAGTTAAAGACAAAAAAAAATCCAGACATTCACGATGAGGGAGAGAGACGGAGGAGAGAGAGAGAGAGATCAGTTAAATAAGCATTGACGCTCAAAATTCATTTCCTAAATTCCCCAAGAGGAGAAGGATGAGAGGGGGACTGGAAAAATCCCTGACCGAACGAATTCCTTCAATTAAGTGTCATAATTTATTCACAATCCCAAGAACAGTGACTAGAAGCGAACGCTTCAATAACAGCGAGGAACGAAAGATGGCAAAAAGACAGAAAGGATTAATATATCCTTGTGTTGCCGATAATGAATACTGAGGTAATCCGCTGACCGTGGGAAAGGGGAAATGGTTTCTTATGATACAAAGAGACTCCCGTTTCTTTATGGCTTATAAATATTCTGAAGATCAGAAGATTTCGGATTAGTAACTTACGTTTAATATTCATAGCTCAGACTATTTTTCATCTGTCTGTAAGGATAAAGGTACAAAACTGCGCAAATTGCAATACTGTGTATAATTCTGCATTTATATTACGAGGAGATACACAGGTTTATTTGCATGTAAGTATACGTACGTGTCTTTGCCTTCACATATTTTCTTAGCCATTAGAAAATCAAGAACATGAAAATTAATACAAAAAAAAAAAAAAACATGAAGTTTGTGGAAAATAAGATTTCAAGTTGCCTGTCATATTATGTGAGGACACAGCTGACTCACACAGTAAAGTAAAAAACTAAACTTGATATTGAACCTTTTGTGTACAAAGTCCTTGAAGTTTTAAAAAACTGCCTTACGGTAAAGGTATAAAAATATTACAAACAGGCGGATAACAAGTGTTTTTGTAAGAGTAAAACAGAACCTGATAAAATCAAAACTGAATTTTTTTAATATACGAATCTTAGCTTATGAAAAAGACGTAAATTCTAGTCTGGAAAGTGCTGGATTAACATAGCAAAAGAAAGGCCTTTTTGACCTTATCTCTTTCTCATAAACCCATTTACTTATGTTCATCTGTTATTTTTCTCACCACTGTTCTTCAACAAAACTTCTCCGTTTCCCTTAATGAGCGTACAAAAGTTATTTTCTCATCAAAATGTATCCAACTGAGGAGTTATTTCTTTTCACAATCACTGCTCACATTCTCCTCTTACTTAATTCTCCTGCTATCTCAGCCAAACTTCATACTGAAGTTTAGTCCTCTTATCGTTCCCTTCTCAAGTTCAGCCCCTGATCCTTTAGATGTCAAACTTCAAATCATAGTCTTAATCTTACCTTAGTGTCAGCCAAAAACTCTAGTCACCATCTCAACTTCAGCACATTTTTTGTAGACGTTTATTAATACGAGCAGTTATCCAAGCAGAGATTACATAAAGAAACTTTCACCTTCCATGGCAGGATCCGATCCCAAGCAAGATTTGTTTCAGTAACGACGCTCTATGCACTTCGTAGTGAAGTGTATTAGCTCGCTGTCACAGAAACATTTCTTACTTGGGGTTGGATCCCACCACGGAAGGTCAACGTTTCTTAATTTGATCCTGACTTCAATAAGCATATAGTGATAAGCATATTCAAAGAAGATTGAGAGATTAAGATTTCAATATAACTATGAAAAATGCACATACAACTGGTACATGCAATCAGTGCATACACACACGCGCGCATATATATTGTATGTATGTACGTATGTATGTATGTATGTATATATATATATATATATATATATATATATATATGTGTATATATAAAAATATATTACATATGTATCTATACATATATATACATTATACATATATATATATATATATATATATATATATATATATATATATATATATACATACATACATATATATAAATATATACATATGTATCTATATATATATCATATATACATACATATACATATATATATATATATATATATATATATATATATATATATATATATATATATATATATATATATATATAGTGAATGTTTGTATGTTTGTGCACAACAGAAATCCAAACCTCTTGATAGACCCAGACAAAATATGGCACGTGGCACCTATGTGACCCCCAGGAAGTTTATAACTCAAAATCAAAAACCTTTCCCAGTGACAGACATCAAACACAGACAAATTGAATGAAATTTTCATTTTTTACCAATTCCGTCAGGTTCACCTTCAGGTGCTTTATGGGGTAATGGCTATTTTTCACCTGAGCACTCCAGGTTTTCTTTCAGGCGTTGTCAGACATATGATTAACCTGCAAAAATAAATTCCACATAACATCAAATCAATTTTTATCAGAATT
>NC_089757.1:4196269-4211269 GCF_040412425.1 Macrobrachium rosenbergii | reverse complement strand
TTTTTCCTTGGATATATTTCTTGGATGCATATAAACACATAAATATATGCACAACATCCGTGCAAATAAACAAACGACAACTGAATAATTCTCCGATTCAAAAATAAAGGGTCGACTCATAATTCAGTTTTGTGTAAGTATGAAACAATTAGTCTTTCGACTCCATATGCGTAATCGGGGTAAGCTTGCCCTAGTGCCAGAACAGTGTCTCTAGGTGATTGTTCCTGTATGAGAGAGAGAGAGAGAGAGAGAGAGAGAGAGAGAGAGAGAGAGAGAGAGAGAGAGAGAGAGAGAGCCTTCAATCGCGAGCAAATCATTTTCGATTAGCTTGAAGTACGTGGAAGCCTTCGAATGTGTAACACGCGCTGCACTCCTAAATCCCTATCGATTAAATCATATAAAGGTTGCTCCAGCTATCTCATCCAACGTCGAAGTTTAGGCTTGATACATTTCATATGTTATGTGCCCAGAGGGGGGCTTTACCTGCGCCGTCCCTCTAGGAGCTTATTGAGACGACGAGCGCTCAGTGCAATCCGGATATTTTATCAGACGGACAAAGTTGAAACGAGTTCTCTAAGTCCCATTGGATAAAATCATCCACCTATGTGAAAAGAGGACAGATGGGAACGTGAGAAAGAGGAGGAGGAGGATTGGGTTGGAGGAAGAAGTTGGAAAAATGTCAAAAGAAAAAATAACGGGAAAGCGATTGGAGACCGAGAAGTGGATGTCAGAAAGCACAGTACACAAAAAGTAGGAAAAATTTGTTATCAAGAACTATTGGAAATATATGATTAATAAAATAAAGAAAAGGTATAATAACACCAACAACACCTTTTGTCTAATTATTCCCTCCTATCATTTTTGTGTAAAGATGACTGGAAAACCAAAATCGAAATCTCCAAGAAACAGCCGGCGGAAACGGGTCAAAAAACTGCAGGCGCGTTATGATGTCTCTCTGGGAAAGCTAATTTTGACTACAGCCACATCTATTTTGCCATTTAAATCCTGTTTATGGTTTTGCCTGAGACCTGTCATGTACTTTAGTTTTTGCTTCGGTTTTCCCTACTGTCCCATCACAATGGCAGTTTGTGCGCTGTAGTTCTTCATATTGATGGCTGGTTCAAGATTAAGCAAGTACAATAACCGCTGGCTTTCTAAGTACCTGTTTCCAAGGTCAAAAACTGTCACATCTCTTTATGAAACTTTCTCTTGAGTAAGTTCTTCTATGCCCGTACCTTTCACATTACAACAATGAGATGTTTGTCAAATGTCTTGAGTGTCTGACAGAATATGAATAGCAAAATTACTAGATAATTATCAGTTCACTAAACCTTTCTGCAACATAAGCGTTGGCTTTTACACCATTATGGACCTAAACAAGAAAAATTTTTGAAATGTTAATTCTTTCTATACAGTTCGAAAATCCTGGGTAATGAAGTGCCAAAATTAACATGATGAATTAACAGGTTCGCAGGACGAGATTCAGTGGTGGTATTGCATAAGTTATAGTTCCATAGTCCCTGTTAATGATACTTATCTTCGTAAATTTCTCTGGAACTTTTGGATATACCATTTTGATATTACAGTGCCGTACTGGGAACGTACGGATCCTGGTTTTTCGGAACGAGGTGATGGCATTGTTTACAGAAGCAATGGGTCATGATCTCTAGTGGCGATTAGCTTCCCTCGAATCTTAAATGACCTCATAAATAGGTTTTTTTTCAGCTATCACAATGAAACAAGGTCATTTATTGATGTAACGTTCGCTTATATGATTAAATCAGTCATTACAACCCACAATATTTGAAGGTTTTGGGCATGTTAGCTCTCAAGTTATTGTCCTTAAACGAATACTTGGGGATCTCTAGCAGTGGTGATGGTGTGGCTGGTGGGGAAGGGGTGGGGGAAGAGAGAAAAAAAGTTAAGTATATCTTAGTTTAACCAGACCACTGGCTCGAATGATTAGATTTAATTTACGTGGCTAAGAACCAACTGGGTACCTAGCAACGGGACCTACAGCTTATTGTGGAATCCGAACCATATTATGACGAGAAACGAATTTCTATCACCAGAAATAAATTCCTCTAATTCTTCATTGGCCGGTCGGAGAGTCGAACGCTGGACCAACAGCGTGCTAGCCGAAAGTTCTACCCACCCCTCCAATGAAGAACTGGGGGGGGGAGGAGGAGGAGGAGGAGGAGGAGGAGGAGGAGGAGGAGGAGGAGGAGGAGGAGGAGGAGGAGGAGGAGGAGGAGGAGGGAGGAAGTTTCCTCGTCCCCATCCGTATTCCGGGGGCATAACCAGAACCTTCGAATTATATACTAAGTCTGTCGAAAAAAATTCGCTTTCCTACTGTAACTAGATAAACTGATTACGATCGTAACGTTTCGCAGTTTTTCATTAATACTGATGACAGTGATGATTTGATTCACAAGAAAACCCAGTTTTCACACCCGTGGTTAAAAAATTGAAAGAATAAATGAATGAATAACATATAATAACATTTTACCAAAAAAAACGACAAAAAAGGCGAGGAATAGAGGCCGGGTAAGAAAATCATTGCAGAACGAAATCCCGACTGATCGCCGACAGGCAAACTAAAGACTTCTAAATCTCCATCAATCGCTGCATGCAATCCTTTTGAGCAAAAAGCCCATTCGCAAATGATGGAGAGCAGGAGAGAGAGAGAGCCTGGAAAGTCCACGAGGGACCTCGAAGGCCGAGAGACACGAAGAGGAGGAGGAGGAGGAGGAGGAGGAGGAGGAAGATGAGAAGAGGAATAAGAGAAGGCCGGACTTGCAACAAGAACGACGCGAAAACGAGGAGCCACAGTGTGCGAGTGACACTTCTCTTAAAACTTTTGTTTGTGTGAACCCCTTTCCGCCAACGATAGAAAATGAAGTGAATGGGGAACAGGGCAAAAAGCAAATGGCATATGAGATAGACTGACAAATGCAAGAAGCGCTGGAACTGAAAGAGACGACGGTATATAAAGTTCATGGGGGGGCGGAGGGAGCTGGGACTGCTCATCTCCTCAGTTAAAAATCTCTGAGTCATGGTGAAAGACTCTAGCATTTAATTTTAATAGAATGTTTTCAATCATAACAACAACATTAATAATAATAATAGTAACTATTATTATTATTACTAAATAATATGCATCGATATACTGTTTTGTGTGTGTGTGTGTGTGTGTGTGTGTGTGTGTAATCTGCGTGCATCTTCAATAGAACCACTGACTCATTGCAAGCATGCAGACTGAAGAACCTTTGGTCCAAGCCTCGGAATGGTACGTAAAGTCCCTAGCGTGAGGACCTACCGCCATCCAACCCAAGGTCAGTCTCTCTCAATCTAGCTTCTATACAAGTATGGGGAATAAAGGAATGGTCGGGACGTGATGTTTCGACCCTCCCTTATATTGCCATTATTTTGACGCTGTTGTTCCAATAATAATAATAATAATAATAATAATAATAATAATAATAATAATAATAATAATAATAATAATAATAAGCAAGCAAGCCAAATCAAATGAATTAACAAAATTCTAAGAGAAAATGAGAAAATACTTCCCTAAATTAAAATAAGCCTCAAATTAATCAACAAGTTTTTTTTTTTTTTTTTTTTACTAATCAGATATCGTCTGAACGCAAATGGTCAAAGAGACAGGCAAATGAAAGTTGACCTCTTTCCAATCATTGTAAGTGATAAAGCAAAGAAACGCGTACGTCACATTTTCAGAATCTGGTTTAAATTTTTTACCTCCATAGTAAAGATATTACATCACCTCATCATCAGGTTCCGCCTTTGAAGTATCTGAATGATGATCTCGGCCAGTAAGTATCCTTGAATAAATATCAGGCCAAGAATAAAGTCTTGAAATATGGATATATGTCGCGTTTTTTCTCTCCCGTCCTCTCTACCTTTTACCAAAAACTTAGGTTAATTTCAGTTCCCTTTTTTGTTATCTATGTATTTAGATCTATGTATTTAACTCACTCTCTCTCTCTCTCTCTCTCTTAGCTTTTGAAACAAAACTTTACGTAGTTTAATTTCTCTAGCCTAGTGATTTAACGTTTGGTGGCTTTGATGCTGATGCTGGGATTCTAGAATGAAAAACCTGTCTTTCTCTCTCTCTCTCTCTCTCTCTCTCTCTCTCTCTCTCTCTCTCTCTCTCTCTCTCTCTCTCTCTCTCTCTCATGTCGTGCCAGAGCGTGATGACAAACCTGCAAAAATTTCTAAGGAAATTTTTTTTCCTCCATCTCTCTCTTTTACATAATTGCAAACTTATAAATAAACAAATAAATAAATATATGAATAAATACATCAACGACTGTTTATGCACATCTATTTACCAACGTTAATTCCTTTGTTTATTAGTTTTAATGTACATTTGACATTACTTATTTTCTCTGTTTCACATTTTAACGCGCGAACATCCTATTCTATGGAATAAATAACGGCGCTTGCTGACCGCAAACCTCCGCCAAGGATGAACCATCCACCTCCCAAACGGTTCCTTCTTTCCCAAAGTCGCATTTCCATCTCCCGTAATATCTAATCCATCGTTGCCAGTCAAGAGGGCTTAAATATTTAAATTTGGGAGCTAAATTATACGAAATCCACGGTTATGGTACGTAGGGTTTCAATTTCTTGAGTCTGAAAAGCTGGGAAACCCACCCACCAGGAGGTCCATTCATCCCCTAAAGTTACCATATGATCTGTCCTAAAATTCGTACACGT
This sequence comes from Macrobrachium rosenbergii, assembly GCF_040412425.1. Taxonomy (NCBI): domain Eukaryota; kingdom Metazoa; phylum Arthropoda; class Malacostraca; order Decapoda; family Palaemonidae; genus Macrobrachium; species Macrobrachium rosenbergii. Next base: position 4,206,526 of record NC_089757.1, on the reverse strand, counting down.
GTTACGAGTCATGCCGCCCAACTTTTGGTAAAATGTCAGTAAAAATCGACGTAAAAATTTTGCGTTTCAAAAGCAATCAAACAAATCGGTGTGTGTGTGTAACTGTCCTTGTGTGTGTGTGTGTGTGTGTGTGTGTGTGAACAAAGTGACCAAGGTATATATATATATATAGGTGGCTTGGATCCTTATGGCTCCCTAACAAAAAAACCAGAAGACTGGCTTTCTCTAAATGAATTCTATAATTTGAGCATTGGATACTAATGTATGCACTTTTATTAATACACTCATCAGTCTTTTAATCTAATGTTGTTGATTTCCCAAAGTCCAAATGAAGGTCTCTGTGGTGTATTTCATAGTGACCTAAAGTTCCACTCTTGTGTGGTATAATTAAGAACACTGACTGTGAGGTAAGGATGAACAACAAAATATATTTTTCTAATTAATGTCATGCACAGACTGTATCAACTAAGGGGTTAATTTATAATCAAGTAATCTTAATTTCCAGTCATTCCTTATTCAATGTCCAGCAACTATGAGTTCGTTGTTGGTGGTCTGACAACAAAAAGGATCATGTGCGAGAATTTAAACAGCCTCCACAGAACCAAATGTGCTGAACTGACCTTAAATTAACAAACAGGATAATCTGAATTCATTCCCTTTGTTTCTCTGAGTCCCAAACTATCTAAAACTGTTATTTCAAGGTAATTTTTGAAAGCTGTTTTACTCTAAATTCTTTATGATCGTATTTCTAGTTTATTTTGCTGAGTACGGTACACTAATATGAAAGTGTAAACAAATAATGCGTAATCTACTTACATGCAGACACATACACATGCACACACAAATATATATATATATATATATATATATATATATATATATATATATATATATATATATATATATATATATATATATATATATGAAACAAATACTGCTCGGTTTTACAAACCTGGACTTCCATCCCCTGTGCCAAAATATAAACATGATTACTGAGAAAGCTACAAACAGCGGCGGTAATTTGGTTGAAGTGCAATATGCAAAGTTAAAATACGTCTTTTCGGAGTAGCAAAATAGGACCATCTTAACTCCAAAAAGATTTAGATATCTCGGGCAGGGTTGCTAACGCTACCTTTCGTTCGCGCACTGTATTCCCTAACCTGTAAGATCCTCGGTCGCTCGCAGGCGCCCGGGATTTCTGTTAATCAAACCGCATTAAGTGACGACGTAACGAGATTCAGTCCTAAAATAACATTCTGAAGCCACTTTATATTGATGGAGTACACAACCTTTGCGAGTGGCACCCCTGGAGCCGTTTGATTAAATCTTAGTATCCAATCGGCATTAGCGCCAAGCCAGTATAAACTTTCCAGGCAATTTGCGAAGACGGTTCCAGTGGGCCCATGGAAGCGACGACGAAGAGGACTGGCGGGGGAGGCGGGGCAGGGGAAGAGAGGAGGGCACTAGATGGGAAAAGGAAGGGTGCGGGGGCGGGGGAGGGAGGGAACAGCCTTTAAAGAGAAACGCGACAAGATTGAAGGAGGATGGAAATGAAGGTGGCGGGAAACATGATGGAAACGGAAACTTTGATCAGAATGAAATTCAATGGCGGTATCCCGAGCGCGCGAGCGAGGATGAAGACAAAGATAAAAGGCCATTGTAGAAAATGGGTGGAGAATATTTTGCTAATTTCGAAAAAATACCAAGAAAGGAACTGGATCGAAGATTAGCTGCTTATGCCGAGAGTAATTACGAGAGCGAAGTAAGGTGAGTGCGGCAAGATGAAATGGAAAAAGAAATGAGCGGAGGGTCAAATGTTTCGGAAACAAAAATCTGACAAAGGAGGCTGTTGTCTTGAAAGCTGAGAATGTGAAAGGCATATGCGGCACGAGCAAGTACTACGGGAATCGTACTGAATTTTTCAGACCATATGAAACAAAAGAAAATGTAACCAACCTGAAATGAGCTATGGGTGAAAGATATTCTTGAAGTTATAAGAAAAGTTGAAACAGTTCTGATTTTCATTAAAACCACTGTTTCGGGAATGCACAACAACACCTAAGGAAAATCTGCATCAACTCGTTCATAAATCAATTTATGTTTTCCCAAAAAAAGTATTACTAAAATCATTACAAGTCTCGCGTTGGAGGGATGTCTGGATGAATTACTTTTTTGTGCGTGTAAAAGTTAAAATCAAAACGCCTGTTTTAAAGATAGCCTTTAATTTCTAAAAACACAATAGGTGGGAAGGATAACTCACAGCCCAACCCTCTGAAATTTACAGATAAGAAAAAGCTCTGAATGCTGAAAGATCCATCTGTTATCTGCCAAATTGAAAAGAAAAACCTTCTTTCCACCTACCACAAATGGAACACCTATTCCTTGCACCTACTGCGCATGAAACACCCACTCAATGAACTTATTCCACCTAGAACACAAATCCATTCCACCCGTCAGATCTGGACTCAACAGCGCAGTCCACTTACCCGGTGAAACACCTGTCCGTTCTACCTATCACATCTGTAACATCTGTCCATTCCACCTACAGGGTGAAATGTTTGTCCATTCCATCTCTCACAACTCCATTCCACTCCTCACATCTGGAAGACTTACCCTTCAATCAATCACTTTACAGATATCGAGACCACAAGTGTTATTTTTTAATACTAAGCCAACCAAGGCTTTTAATTTCACGTTTTCCTCACAATTTAGGATACACTTACTTCGTAAACACTGAGTCAGGACAGGAAATATATATATGAAGAAACCAATCATTACAAGGGTAGATTCGAACCCACGCACGTTAGATTATACAGTAAGTTCTTCATAAATTTCACGTTCAGATTCAGTGTTTACGGCAGTAAGCGTATCCGAAAGTTGAGGAAATCGAGAAGTTGAAAGGTCATCGTTGGCTTATTGTTACAAAAACCTTACATATTATATGTGAATGTGATTAAAAGTGCAATCGAGTAATCATTTCAACATCATCTGGCGCCACTATTTCAAACCGAACTCCTGTTTCAGGAGCACCAGAAGATAAAAGAAAAATATCTCTAATTCGCTTGCAACGTAAACACGTAAAAAATGCGTCGAGCAAATGAGTTTTCTGTGCCGCGTATAATGTTGTATGAAACTCTCAGCCGCGACCCATGAAACTTTCAGCCACGATCTGGTGGTGGCCTGTGTTGTTGGCACCTATCGGGGTGCCAGACGCACGATCATGGCTAACTTTAACCTTAAATAAAATTAAAACTACTGAGGGTAGAGGGCTGCAATTTAGTATGTTTGATGATTGGAGGGTGGGTGATCAACATACCAATTTGCAGCCCTCTAACCTCAGTAGTTTTTAAGATCTGAAAGCGGACAGAAAGAGTACGGACGGACAGACAAATAGCCCTCTCAGTAGTTTTCTTTTACAGAAAACTACAAACTCAAGCCCATCATCCCTTTGGACGATGCTAGGCCTGAAGCGGGGGGGCAAAGACACTCTAAAATCCTTAATCTTCTTTTTTCCCACTTATCGTGTATAATGTAGAGGGGACATTAATGAGGATTTTTCATTACCGCAGAATATCTAATACGGTAACGAGACACTATATTCCACAGGGTAATTTAAGACATCCACTGGGAGGAAAATGCTCCTGAATTAGAGATTCGCCGGAAGTGACAAAAACGGCAAAAAACTGTGGTAAAATCGATCGAATTTTGTCCCCACGCTTTTACGCGGCTCCCTGGGACCTTGAATAATGCATGAAATTGAGTCTGAATAACCCAAAGCGAAAGAAAGTGAAATCTAAATTCATTGTTCTACGGTTTCATCATCTCTCAAAAACAAACAAAAAAGATAAGTAAATACTTAAAAAAGAAATTAGATAAACCGCCCTTATTTAATGTATTCGGGAAATTAAAACAGCGAGAAACATAAATATGGGTTTAAAATCCATAAAAATAAACCCATGATTCTGAAAAGTAAAATTTAAAATTTTGATCTTAACATAACGTTAAAGGCACTTGACGGATGCAAGAATTAGGTAGAAAGTTAAAAGTTTTTATACATTTGTTGTTTTTACAAACAATTCAAAATATTTTACATTTAACCATAACGGCTGCTGGCTCCATCCACTTTATTTAGGTAAAAGTTTTATTGTGCATCCTTACTGTCACAACATTATACCTAACCAGCCGAATAACAGGTAATTATTATTATTATTATTATTATTATTATTATTATTATTATTATTATTATTATTATTATTATTATGTAATCTAACAACGTTATCGAAGACTGAATCGTAATCTTATTCCGCGCTAACCATCATTGCCACATAAACAAAGTGGACTTCCCGTAATTAAGCGCCCATATTCACATAAATGTTGGAGTAAAAAATTCAAAAATTAGCTCAAGTATCGAGATTAGAAAAATCAAGTATAAATGAAGCAACAACAAAGATAACAAGCATAACGATTCAAAAATAAAACCATGCAGCGAGATTCCTTAAAACAGATTTAAAAATAAAACCATGCAGCGAGATTCCCTAAAAACAAAATGAATCGTTATCAAACGACGACAATTGTAATACGATAAAAAATAAAATAGTAAAGCAAGGCACTGTATAAAACTAATTAAAAACAAATCAAGTGATAATAACAGTAATACTGTAAATTTAACCGAAAACATCAAAGGCCCACCCACAGCTACTCCGCCATCATGGCGGCTATGATCCATTTAGTAATGAGAATTTTTTCTCAAAATACACCACTAGAATAAATTTTTTCTCGAATGTCAAAGAGTAAATTGGGATGGTAAAAAATACTGTATGTTTCCTCCTCTTTAAGACTACTAAAGTAGAATTCACCTTTAATCAAAATATGATAAAACTTCGTGGGGGAAAAATATGGCGGATATACCTTTTAATTTTCTCAGTCAGCAGTGATATACAAGATCTAGGAGATACGAAAACTGGATTTTTCAGTTTCATGATAACTGTAACATATAAATTATGCAGCCATCTGGGTACACGTTATCTTTTAGGATTTAATGTTGGCCAAGGAATAAAAAAAAAAGAAAAAATAACACTAATTTTCAAAGTATATATATATATGGGTGTGTGTTTTACATAACAACACACACACGCACGCACACACACACACACACACACATATATATATATATATGTGTGTGTGTGAATCTCTCTCTCTCTCTCTCTCTCTCTCTCTCTCTCTCTCTCTCTCTCTCTCTCTCTCTATATATATATATATATATATATATATATATATATATATATATATATATATATATATATATATATATATATATTCAATTATATTCGATCAATTATATTCTTGTTACGAAAATAAAATTTGATACTGTATTTCATTATAAAAGCAACGGAGAAAGTCTTAAAATTTTGCCCCAATGGTTCTTCCCTCCATGAGGCATCATCCGCTGAACTTCACTGACTAAATAGTTCAGGAAAAATATACATCGGTCGTAACTGTGTTTACATTTGTCTAAATAATTTGCATAAGATAAAAAGGTAAATGGTGCTTTCAGCTATTACGGGATATCATGAAATATATTACGGTCTAGTACATGATTCATCAAACAGATGTGGCAATGAAGAAATTATATAAACACCCAAGTAAATATATTGCTTAATTTTTATTGGTTGTTGTCCTCTCTATTTGACGAACTGTGTACCAGACTATAATGCATTTTGTATCCAGTAATAGCTTTAAGCAAATTTACCACATTTTCTTGCTCCAATGCAATTATATGCCAAATGTATATCTTCCTTAAACTGTTTAGTTGGTAGTTCAAGGAAGAGGCCTTATGGAGAGCGAAACTTTTCGAACAAAAAAGACCTGCAATTTCTTTCTTTCTATTTTTTCACCTTCGTTTTGAAGCACATAAACACACACACACACGCATATAAAACTATATAATATATATATATATATATATATATATATATATATATATATATATATATATATATATATATATATATATATATATATATATATATATATATATATATATATATATATATATATATATATATATATATATATATATATAGTGTGTGTGTGTGTGCTCTATGTATGATCTGCTAGTATGAATACAAATATTATGTAAAACATACGCGAAAAAAACATAGGCTACATTGCACTGGAAAATCAAGAACACACAAAATCAAAAATGATAAAAAAAAAACAACAAAAGTCACAAAATACCAATCCGAATGCAGAAGCATAAACCACGGAGGAATAAATCAAGGTGTGAAGCATTGAAGCACGAGAAAGGCATTACCTCCTACCCTTGCATTCCAATTCAGTGGTTCCAACCCCTGTTATACCTGTTATATACATATATATATATATATATATATATATATATATATATATATATATATATATATATATATATATATATATATATATATATATATATATATATAAATATATATATATATATACATATACATATACTCGTATATATATACATACATATATATATATATATATATATATATATATATGTGTGTGTGTGTGTGTGTGTGTGTATATATATATATTTCTCTCTGTCTGTGCAGCGGATATTTTGTGAAACAGCTTAGTTAGGAAAGTCGTATCTGGCAACCTATTCCGTTACCAAGGCAACGTTTATTTGGTGGCAACAGAGTTGTGTGCAGACTCCGCACACCACCAACTCATTTTCATTGAAGCCTAACTTTGTTTGTAGGAGAATTAACCTTACAATTTTGCAATTCCTAGTCCCCGCAAATTTCTCATTTGTGCTTGTGAGTGTTAATACCTTTAGCATATGCTCGTGCATCCCTTAAATTGCTAGTAACATTACCAATGTAAACATTTGATACTGTGATCACTGTTATTTGTTATATGACCCATCGCTTTACAACTTACTTAGCAAGAACAGACCTAACTTATGAGTATAAACCACTAAATGCTGGAAGTCAGTGCCACCTCACAAACCACGGTGATATTTTCGCAAACCCATTAGAGCTCATACTCCCTTAAAACCAGCACTAACGCGCCTTTTACTCCGTGTTACTGTCCATGGTCAAGCTCCTTGAATAGTGGGTATTGAGAGCACATTTTTCATGATTCTCTGGAACGAGTATGCACTCCTAGGTGCCACAAACCCAGTTCATTGAACTCACCCACACCAGCAAACCAATTTTTGCAGTGTCTCACTAGTTCTTCGGAACCACATTTCCTTATCTCCATTTCTCGGAATCCATAACCTCTGCACTATAGCCGGTAATGTCCTTGTGCAAGTTCTTTGAATGATCTACTAGCTCTCTGGAAGGAAAAAACCTTAGCCTTTGTACAATCGTCGGTCCCGTCTGTGTGCAGGTGTACAAACCATTCTTTGAACACCCAAACATTCTTTGGAACAAATCCTAAAGTTTACACTACAGCCAGTCCCATCCATGTGCAGACAAACAAACCGTTCACAGGAATAAAGCAACCCATTCTTTGAACAACCTACCATTCTTCGGAACCGCACTCTACACTCAGCAAATGAGAGATTGTTGTGTGTATGTTACCAACAGAGCACTTTTCATGCCTCACAAGTTTCGTGTATTCTGCTTAACTTCAGCTGTGATCTCACCACACAATGAGAGCTGCTCCAAGTCTGCGTCATTTGCGTAACTTGGGCCATGTTATCACCCATTCACACCTTGTGTGCTTATTGCATAACTGGCCCAGCAGTCCCATACCACTTTGAGCGGCCGCAGATTTTGCGCTTCCCGCCAAGTTTGCACCATGTTTCCACGACCGTCTATGACATAAGTGCCACATGTCTGGCCCTCCGGACCACTGACACTTTAAGTGCCACCACCACTACTGTGTATCATAACACAAGCTGCACCTGTGCCTCTAGGCAGCGAGTGCCACCAGCATATCCTTCACCCTACTTGCACCACAGGTAACCCCATTGGGCCCTCAAGTGCCACCTACTTACTCCAAGGAACATTCCCAGTGCCACCCCTTTTACTTTTATTAGGGAGCACTGCACAGTATTCGTAGGCCCTTGCTGAACTACTGAAATTAACATCCAGCCTAGTACCATCCATTTCCACCATGTGGAATCACCTACTAGTTCTCTGGAACGACTTCACACTTAATACCTGTGCCACCTCACCAAGGGGGCACTCACAATTACAAGTGGTGCCACCCACTGGCCCACACAATTGCATAACCACACCCTGCCAAAAGCAGAGTGCCATCTCCATTCCATGCAGTTGCTTGTATGGTCCACCACCTACCTATTTCACACCTTTGCCTTAGGCCCACAACAACCACAGCAATACGTCTGCCGAAGACTACAAGACCTTCCTAGACATCGGGAAGGGGATGGATCTCCAGTGGGAGCAATTGTCCATGTGGATCCAGGAACAGGTTGCTGACGCTGAGAAGAGAGGTGAGAAGGAGGAGAAGCAACAACAATTCGAGCTAGACTTGGCTCAGGAGAAAAGAGCTTGTGCTGAATTGGAAAGACAAGAAAGGTCCAGCCAGGAGAGAGTCATGGCACTCGCCCAACATAGGGCTGAGCATCCCGCTCCGGTAACTCCAAATTCCACCCTTAACAGTATGTGCTCACTAATCCTGAAGTAGACCGACGCAGAACCTGAGGCATGGCTTCAACAGATGGAACTCATCTTCGGCAACTACGAACCCACCGAAGCAGAGATTTCCTTGACCCTTGCCAAACATATGGGCAGTAAGGGTTTGGTCGCTTTCCGTTCCTTAAATAATGGTGATCAGAAGGACCTCGAAGAAGCCAAAAAGGCAGTCATCAAAGCCTGTGAGATCACTCCTGAATGCTGGAGACAGCGTTGGCCAGCCTACCAAAAGAAGAGGGCCAAACCTGGGCAGACTGGGCCTACCACAAGACTCAAGCTGTTTAGCATTGGACAGACACCCTCGAGATCACAGCCTTTAAGGACCTTCTGGAGAGCATACAGCTGGAGGATTTCTTTTATTATGCCCCAAGTTCATTAGCTACCTACCTAAGTGAGAAACATCCCCAGACACCCGCTGAGTGCTGCGATTAGCAGATGATTGGGACACCTTTCATCCTTTTGTCAGTTCCCTGATTTGGAAGATATCTCCTTTTGGTTACACCTCAGTGCCAGCCCAACCAAGAATGGGCCCTCTTTTAAGCCTCCTATATGCACTTATTTCAAAAGGAAAGGGCACTCGGAATCCCATTGCCAATCTAAAGGGAGAGCCGCTGCAACGCCACCCTGTGATCAATCCAAGCAACATCAACAATCTCCCCAAGCTCCTAAAGGGGGATTCAGCAACTTTTATTGCTCTACATGCAAAATCTATGGGCATTCCACCAACTGGAAGGATTGCCCTAGCAAAGCAACTACACCCGCCATTGCACTGGTGGTTACATATTATCCATTCTTAGGCCTTCCAGCTGAGGGTCCTATATTTGTGGTGCCTCCTCGAGGTCACTACCCCACCTGTTAGGTCAAGGCATTTGAAGACACTGGCACGCAAATCTCCCTGATACGGGAAGACAAGGTCCCCTATGGGGATAAAATTGAAAATCACAAACTCATCATCATCGAGAATATCAATCATGTGAAACTGATTCTCCTAACCGTTCATTTGAGGGTCACCAGGCCGCACAGAACCAAGCCCTGAACACTTGCAGTAGCCATGTACCTTCCTGGGGCTATGATCTCCTCCTGGGACAGGACTCTCTGTCCCCACCTAACTCAGGACGACACATGGGTCCTGACCCCTCACAGTCTCTATCAGGCACTATCAGTCCTCCCAGACCTGCCTCAAAATCCCTACCAGTGCCACTTGAGTGACCTGAGCTACTCTCCGTCCATCGCAAATGTTGAGCCATTTCCACATTTAATTCCTGCGCCTGGCCCTGTCTCAGTGCCAGTGCCAGAGCACACAATAGATCTCCCTTCAGGAGATCCCAGTCCGACCCACCTCTCTTCTCCCGGCTTGGCCCCGCTACCAGTGTCGGTAAGAGAGGCAACCCAAAGTTTAACTGGGTCCCTTCTGGATTCCCTGACCACAGCAGGAGCTCACCCCCTGGTGTGGCCTCACAACCCATGCCTGAGTTGGTCATTGCAACCTGCGAACCTTTCACACCCACAGTTACTTTTTTCTCTCTTCCCCAGTTTTCAGAACATAAGATTCTGGTGGACAATTCTCTAGCATCTCAGCTGGTCGCTGAGATCAAGGAACTGC
>NC_089757.1:4161269-4193769 GCF_040412425.1 Macrobrachium rosenbergii | reverse complement strand
TTCCTTTTAATAAAGCATCTTTTTATATGTACAACTTGATTGTTTTCATTTCTGCACTCTTCTCATGATTCCAAAACTTCTCTGATTTTTATTTAACATCTTAGAATTTAGTGTCAATTACCTTTCCATTATCCTTCATTGATTATTTAGAAAATGGGTCTCCTTAGAATATTAATATGCCGACTTTTAATTGAATCACAAAGCATTTTCCTTTTAATTTCAAGACTAACAATTTTAATCTCAATTATCTTTCTCTACTATCCTTCATCGGTCATTAAGAAAACTAGTCTCTTTGTTTTGGGAATTTTGTATAAAAATACACCTCATTATGTAATACAACAGTAAATTAAAGAAATGCCTCTGTACACAGCTATCAAAAAATTCACAGAAATAATTTCAACAGAGGAATTACTCCTAAAAATTCACTTAAAAAAAAGGACATTCACAGGGATAAACTGGAGTCAGGAATTACTCAATGGACAATAGGATTCAAACAATTACCTCACTAGGAAGGATAATGAAACTCCACAATTAAATTCTTCAATCAAATATTCAATCTAAAGCACTGCAAGAGGAAGATACAGAGCAATGTCTGAAATAGATATAAAATTTAATCAGAAGCAATTTTAGAATATTATCTAGGCAAGCAAAATAAAATCATAAATCATGAGACAAGAGTTGATATAAATAGACACTTTTAGGTTACAACTGCATTAGGGAAATATTAGGACATTCTTAGACGAACATTATCGTGGCGTCTATTACTTAAGAATTTATTTCTGGATGTAGTCAGTTATCTTAACAGTATAACAGCGTCGACAAGAAGAGCCAAATCACAATTCGTTTTAATCTAGACTGCATATAAGCGCCTACAGTTTCTTAACTGTATTTTCATTTATTAATATTTCATATTCTGTCGCACTTAATTTCAGAGTAACGCACATTTAATGTTATATCCATGTTCCTGTTTAATCAAATATTTGCTCGTTAGGCATCTACAAATGAAGTTCTTAAGGTTAGTAACTGTACCTAATTTCACCACTGAGATGTTCAAGTTCATCTATCTACTGCTTCAAAAGATTTTCAGGGTAGCAGCTTCCCGGGCGTGGATTCAATTACCACTATAAAGAAAATGCTTAACCGTATTTCAGGGATAGTAATGCAACAAGGTCCGTTATTTCAGTCTTACTTTAATAGAGGATGCAACATTATGCATTAATCAATAAAGATGCCCTTAAATTCATAGGAAATGTCAAGAGCTTTCTTTCAGGTTATGAATAATTTTACGTTACAGAAGACTGGGATATAAACATTTCAAGTAATTAAAAGGACATTGCACACATTGTCCTTTGATTGAAGCAGACTAATACCTGTAAGCAAAGCAGTGGTACTCAGCTATTCACATCAAAGGCTCTGGTGGCCAAGACAACCATCGAAGGGAGAACCTTTACGAGGATATGAAGAAGAACCTCAGGAATCAATCTAAAACTTCGTCGGGTCGCTCTTTCACAGAGCGGGCATCAGTAGTAGTATCCCTTGGTAAACTTCATCGTCTGGCTCTGCTGTAGTGAATTAAGATGGATTCAGTATAATTTGTCTTAAATACATTTTTCAACAAGCAATGGCACACCTCAGTAGTGGGTTAATGTGGCTTTTTTTAACAACATTCACTTCACAGTGTGACGTCCCTGCCTACACAAGTTAGGGTAGAAGTGACTCTTTAGCCAAGTGACCTCAGTCAACAAGGAACAGAAGGAAATGTTCTGTCAGAAAAGCAAATCAAAGGAATCCATCCCGCCTACACAGAGTGCACTTTTGGAGCACTCAAACTGTGCTGCTTACCAGACTGGAATCTGGGCCACCTGTGACATTTCACTGCAGCATACACCCTCTCCAGAAGGCTGGGGATGGACAATGAAGAAAGAGAGCCAGTTTTGAACCCAGTATGGACAACAATGCCAATGGTGTCAAAAGCTTGTATTGAGTTACTGAAATGTGGTTGTCAAAGTGAAAAGCGTTGTAGTGGAAGATGTGCTTGCAAGAAACAACAGTTGAAGTGTACACACCTCTGCACATGCAAATGTGACTGATGAAGATGTTTGGTAAAACTTGTAATGAATGCCACGTAAGGCTTCTTATGAGATAGTTACTATTGCAATGTGGCTAATCATTTTATAGTTTGGTGTAAGTTGACACTGTTCTGATTGATCTTTACATATTCTCTTGTAGTTTTGAACAGTAAAAAGAGCATCATCATCATCCTCTCTTTATTTCCCATTTGGTGTATGTTAATTTTATGTGACTTTGACTTTGAACTTTAAGGTTTCAACTTCAGAGACTGCACTTATGTTGTGTGGACTCCCATTTACTGAACTAATTATAAAAAATACAATCCAGAAGCTCAGAATATAGCTGGATATCGTAGCATAGGACCAAACCTTAAACACATATTAAGTACAAAAGTAAATTGTGACCTGACACCAAACAAATCATCAGAATTCTTGGCACCGGTCTTGGAAATGTTTAAAATGGTGTACAGAATTGATCCTCAAACTTAGGTACTTTTGTCCAGTCGGTCCCCACCAAATCTTCTACAGCCCCCACTATATCCCACCCTACAAAAATACACACAAAAACTTCGCACACTCATACACCGTCACAAGGATCACGTGACTAGTGTACTGTAAGGACTGGAAGGAAAAGATGAGAAGCATCAGTACCTAGTGCTTTCGTGGATTCAAGTTATAGTACTAAGTGAAATTAAAAATTATGCTTTAGCTGTCGTCTGTTTGCTCGTTTAAATAAGCTGTTTGGATGCGGCTTATTTCCTTTTTTTCTCAGATATATATATATATATATATATATATATATATATATATATATATATATATATATATATATATATATATATATATATATATATATATATATATATATATATATATATATATATATATATATATATATATATATATATATATATATATATATATATACATATGTATGAATGCATAGTAGCGTGTTTATAAATCATCCTCATTGTCGAAATCACCATACTTTTACGTGAATTCACAAGACTGAAGATGAATATAAACTGGCGTTCGTTAATCATTTCAGTTTTTGTTTTAACATTGCAGCAAAACAAAAGTGGGGTATAAAACGGAAAAACGGCGAAACATCATCAAGAGAAGCACAGAAACGAAAGGAAAAATAAACGACCTTTGCAAAAATCGTTCTAATGAGACAGTACATAAATATCACGAGGAGTTTTCAAAAGAAATCTTGTATGACGGGCACATGAAACACCTACCTCTCAAAAAAATTCCCAGCATTTTTTTTATCAAAGACTGAAACAATGAAGTACAACAGAAAAAAAGAAGATGAAAGAAGCTTGCCGGGTTCCGTAAAATAAGAATTTTCATCTTTATTCAAATGACACATTCAATAGCATTTATGTGTACACGAATCACCCTTACAACATAGTACCGTCGAATGAAATGTTGGAGAGTAAAAGTTTCAAGCAATCCGGCAAATCATTATACCACACATAAATATAATATAATATATATATATATATATATATATATATATATATATATATATATATATATATATATATATACATGTAAACTCTTTATATATTAAGTTGTTAAAAGATTTTGGAAGAGTCAAAGGATATAGCGAAACAAGAAAAATGTTAGGAATAATCATAATGATAAAAAAATAATAATCACAAGCTAAAGGAAAGATAAACAGGACTAGGAAAGAATATTTAAGTCACGCATCAACATAATAACCATTCATAAGGCTTCTTTGAGTTTTACTGATGGGGCAGTAGGCACGGACCGCTCCTCAGCCACACAGACAGGAGCAGATTGTGGCAAGACATAATAATAAAAGGGTTAAGATGAACATCATCGAGTGATTGACTTTTGGTGGAGGATAAAGTTCAGGAAGGCAGAGGCAATGAGTGTGTGCCTGTAGCGCAGTGCATTAGAAACTAGACCGCTACAAACATGGTGGAAAACCATTTTATTTCTTAGGAGAAAGATGACGTTTCAAGGAGAATCTAGTGACGTTTTATTCAGAATATGCCTTCATTAAAAAAATTTCTGGGCCTACAGCTACTTTTCAGCCTGGGCAACGCCAGGAATTCTGCTAGAATAAGAAATTTCTGCAGCGTTCTTTTATATTTCTAATCAGACGTATGCCATAATGAGAACCATGTTATGTTACGGGTGTCAAGCAAAAAAAAAAAAAATAATAACACACTGTTGCTCGTATCGCCAAAAATGAATTCGATTTCGTAACGGAAAAAATAATTAATTTTGAATCTCATAAGATACAACACTTGCAACTGCTAACACATCCGAAGATGAGCTCGATTATATAAAAGAGAAAAAATTATGTAAGGAATACAATGCTTATATATAAGGTAGGCATTCACTCGCCTTCCGTTTCCATAATTAAACTTGACGTTACCCCTTCCTTTTTTTTTCATAGCAAAGCTGCGGAGACGAACAGTTGATTAGCTTCGCTGGGGCGGATTCTTCAGGCGGTATTGTTGCTGCCTTTTGGCTTCCCGTTAGGGAAAGGGGACTGCAATTAGCTCCTGATTAATTCTCTTATTATAGAAATTATCATCAGTCCCATTAGCGGCAGCAGTGGCAGCAGATGCGGAGGAGCAGAAGAGGGTGAGGGTACACTTCGTTTTAACAACGTGCAAAATCAATATTAAGCATTTTTCAACAAATACTTAATACGTACACATTGGAATAAAAAAATCAACAAAAAATATCAAGCGGGAATAGATGGGGCCTCAGAGCAGATATGACCAACCTAGCATCTATATACTTCCCCACCTTCTTCATCTTTTAACATGCTTTTTTCCCATTTGTATGGGGCAAGCACGATGCCTTCTTTTTGAAGGACTTTGGTTTGGCTTTGGGGTAGACATTGTGGTCTTGATTGGCTGCCCTGCCTGTCATCGCTTAGACCTCGGTAGCGTATGTACATGTATTGTACCAGTAAACCACAGTAATTGAAAAGTGGAAGATAACATGATGTGGCATACAGAGGAAGGATTAAAACTTCAAAGAAGGTATAATGATTTATTTTCTTTTATAATCCCCTTACAGTGCTCGAAAATGGAGGAAGCTATTGTGAGCTACATTACCACAGTGTATATGTATATATATATATATATATATATATATATATATATATATATATATATATATATATATAATATATATATATATATATATATATAATAATGTATGTATGTATATTTTTTTAATGTGTATATATATATATATAATATACATATTTGTATGTGTGTATGTATTATGCATACCTATAATCACTACTGCAGTAATCCTTTAAGAATCAAACTAAAGATTAACAATTGGTACAGAAATCTTCCATTGCATTAACCCCTTCATTTACTAACACAGAGGTCTCATAACATCAGCCATTTCATTCCTCAACAAAGAGTTTTGACAACATTAGCCACTTCAGTCACCGACTTAAGAGTCTCATAACAATGACCACTTCATTCACTAACACAAAAGTATCGTAACATTAGCCACTTCATTCACAAACACAGGTCTCATAATATTAGCCACTTCATTCACCAGCACAGAGGTCTCATAAACTTAACCACTTCAGTCACGAAATAAGAGTCTCGTAACATTAGATACTTCATTAACTCACACAAGAGTATCGTAACATTAGCCACTTCATTCACCAACACAGAGTTCTCATAACATTAGACATTCATTCATTAACACAGGAGTACCATAATATTAGCCATTTCATTCATCAACACAGTGGTCTTATAACAATGGTTACTTTATCCACCAACAAAGAGGTCTCATGACATTAGCCACTTCATTCACAACAAAGAATTCTCACAACATTAGGCACTTCAGTCACGGACGTAAGAGTCTCATAAATAATGGCCACTGCATTCACTAATAAAGGAGTATCATACCATTAGCCACTTTATTTATCAACATGTGGAACATTAGTCACTTCATTCACCAACAGAGATTTCATAACATTAGTCACTTCATTCACTAACACAGGAGTATTGTAACATTAGCCATTTAATTCATCAACACAGAGGTTTAACAACTTCAGTCACGTCATTCACCAACACAGAGATCTCATAACAACAATCACTTCATTCAGTAACACAGAGCTCACACGATATTAGCCACTTCAGTCACCAACACAAGTCTCATAACATAGCCACTTCCTTCACTAACACTGAAACCTCATAACATTAGTCACTTCATTCACTACCATAGAGTTCTCATAATATTAGCCTATTCAGTCACTAACACAGAGGTATCATAATATTAGTCACTTCATTCACTAACAGAGTTCTCACAACATTAGCCACTTCAGTCACCAGCATAAGTCTCATAACATTAGCCATTTCAGTCACTAAAACAGTCGTATTGTAACAATACCCACTTCACTCATCAACACAGAGGTCTCATAAAATTATAGCCATTTCATTCACCAACACAAAGGTCACATAACTTTAGTCGCTTCATTCACTAACAGAGTTCTCACAACATTAGCCACTTCATTCACCAACATATGAGTCTCATAACATTAGCCTCTTCATTCACTAACACACAAATATTATAACATTAGCCACTTCATTCACAAACACCAAGGTCTCATAACATTAAGTCACTTCATTCACTAACACAGAGATCTCATAACATTAACCCATTCAGTCACTAACACTGACGTATCATAACGTTAGTTGCTTCATTCACTAACACACAGGCCTCATGTCATTAGTCACTTCATTAACCAACAAACAGGTCACATATCATTAGTCACTTCATTAACCAACACACAGGTCACATATCATTAGTCACTTCATTCACCAACACAGAGGTCTCATAAAATTAGTCACTTCATTCACAACACACAGGTCTCACGACATTAGCCACTTCATTCACCAACACAGGGATCGCATAACATGACTCACTGCATTCATGAAGAAAGGAATCTCATGACATTAGCCACTTCACTCACTAAAACAGGTTTATTGTAACATTATTCACTTTGTTCAACAACATAGATGTCTCGTAACATTAGCCACTTTATTCACCAAGACAGTAGTCTCAAAATATTAGTCATACCACTTCATTAGTCACTTCATTCATCAGCACAGAGGCCTCATAATGTTAGCCACTTCATTCACTAACACAGAGGTCTCATAACATTAGCCACTTCATTTACCAACACAGAAGTCTCATAACATTAGTCACTTTATTCACCAGCGCAGAGGTCTTACAACATCAGTCACTTCATTAACCAACAGAGGTCTCATAAAATTAGTCACTTCATTCACCAAAACAGGAGTCTCATGACATTAGCCACATCATTCACCAACACTCATGTCTCATGCCATTAGCCTCACAATTCATTAACACAGGAGGATCACAACATTAGTCACTGTATTCACCAGCCTGAAAGTCTCATCAGAAAGATGCTGAACGCATCCACACAAGCTATAACATTTACCTTTATCCTGCACATAATTTCTAGCCTTCTATATACAAATACCTGCCTGTTCTGAAACTTACTACCATCCCCCTACGCAGCACTTTCTTTGTCTTCCTCTCCTCTCTCCTTACGACACTTCCTTATTATACATTTCACCAACTATCGTTATCTATTCTCTCTTCATGGCATGACCAAAGCTCACCTGAAAGACTGGGGTTCACACCCGATGTGAGTCAGAAATTTATTTCTGTGAAACACGTGCTCTTCTTGTGTTCATTAGTTCCATCATATTCACGCTGAAGGAGCAATTCGAATGAAATGCTACCAATTGACTGGCTAGTCGGTAGGGAAGTTGGGTATAATTCACTGGTACAGTACGTTAAGAGGCAGTCCGCCCGGGATAAACTTCGGGTACA
The DNA here is from genome assembly GCF_040412425.1 of Macrobrachium rosenbergii. Lineage (NCBI taxonomy): Eukaryota > Metazoa > Arthropoda > Malacostraca > Decapoda > Palaemonidae > Macrobrachium > Macrobrachium rosenbergii. The sequence continues at coordinate 4,185,817 of NC_089757.1, read as the reverse complement.
GAACTTAATTTCCAACTTCTATGACTTGTTTGAGTCAACTGGTAATTCCTTGCCTTTCACTTGAAAGACCGGGGTTCGGTTCCGATGTAAATCAGAAATTTATAATATAAATAATATATATATATATATATATATATATATATATATATATATATATATATATATATATATATATATATATATATATATCCGACGGCTGGAGGCTCCGTTAGTTGACAGTCTTTGCTCCTTGACCCGTCCATTAAGCGTGTTCCCCCGTTTCTGCTTTTTTCAGATTTACATGTACCTACAGTACATACGCTTCGTATGAATAAGTCATTCTCGGTTAATAAGAAAGCTCTACCTTTCTTGTTTCCCCCTGCATTTCGTCAAGTGTTCTTGATGTATGCGAGGACGCACGCATTTGGGCGTAAGCTGAGTCTGACAGTGAAAGTGAGTGTGTGTGTGTGTGCGCGTGCGCGTGACTGCTTCCCACCGTCTTCCAGTTGTCATATTCCATCAATCTAGGGAAAAGGAGAGGTTAAGTGTGAGAAGTAACCTTCATCCTTTTGTGTTTTTAACCCCGGATTTGGGACGAGAGCCAGGGATGGGGGAGAAGAGAGAGAGAGAGAGAGAGAGAGAGAGAGAGAGAGAGAGAGAGAAGAGAATTAGGAAAGACAGACAAAATATCCTCAAACCTCTCCCCAATTCTCCACTTCGTTTTCACCCACTTTTTTTTCTTAACCATTCTTCGAATCCCGCTTTGAATGAGAAAGAAAAAAAAAAAAAAAAGGAAAAAAAAAGGAGACATCAGAAGATGGCCTTCTCCCTCCCTTTTTCCTTCCCTTTCTTCGCCTTCCTTCCCACCGATTATTGTCGCCCATTATGTACACTATCACTGGCACGTCCCCCATGACTCCTCCTCGCCTTCTAACAATCCCAACCCCAAGCCCCTGGATCGTCCTTTGCTCGTCTTACGGCATCTCTTGTCACAAAGGGACGCGGGCGGGCCGACTTTATCCTAAGGAAAGCGACTTCCAGGTCATCTCTTACTTGCGTCCTTTTTCCATTTTCCTTTGGAGTTTTGATTACTTGGAAGTTATTCCTCTATTGGCCTCGCTTTTCAAATGCACACGCGAACATACCGATAACGGTAAAACATGTGTAAATCTTCACATTAATGCTCACATATACAAAGATAGAATATATATACATACATATAAATATAAATATATATATATATAATATATATTTATATTTATACAAATGTGTATATGTATACAATAATTATATTACACACCCATATACATATATATGTATATATACATATATGTATATATATATACATATATATATATATATATATATATATATATATATATATATATATATATATATATATATATATACTGACAACATTAAAATGACAAATTAAAAAAACATTTTTTCATCTACCCACTTCAATCTACGCATCTCTGTTTCTGTTTGAGCACAAGCAATAAATCTACGTGCACCACTCTCTCTCTCTCTCTCTCTCTCTCTCTCTCTCTCTCTCTCTCTCTCTCTCTCTCTCTCTCCACTTCATTTTCTGAATTTTCTCTATATTTGGACGAGCGACAAAACAACGAAGCCATCTGTCTCACAGTCTCCCGTAACACTGCACCTATAGCGTGGACTCGAAAAGGGTCACCATAGTGGACTAATGGAAAATCATTTATGGAAGACTGGCCCTCCCGTTCAAATAGTGACTGCCGACAAGCCCCGTCTCTTTCTCGCTCTTTTTCTATGATTCAGCGACCTTCTATAATAACTGATGAAAATCAAACATTCAACTCACCAATGTCAAAAAAAATTCCAAATAGAATAAAAGGATACCAAAGGGAGAATATGAAAACATTCGGAAATTGCAGTCTGTTTTTTGGGGGGTGGGTGAAATGGACGGCAACTGGAATGGCCAAGAGTATTTTGCTCAGTTGCATTTGCAATATATATCATCATTTCTTTTTTTTTTTTTTTTTTTTTTTTTCTGGTCATTTTTCTGTGCAGACGAATTTTACTTTCTTAGATTTCAAAGCAATTTCTCTTACATCTACAAAGGATAAATATAATGTGATGAATATTCATATACGCTCGAGCAGGAGGCAAAATCAAGTATTGGGTAAATTTTCGAATGGGTGAGAGTAAATTTGTTTCGGAAATGTTATTTATCCACTTTGATACACACACACACATACATATGTGTGTATATATATATGTATATATATATATATATATATATATATATATATATATATATATATATATATATAATTCATTAATCACCTTTTTTTTTTTTTACCACGGGTGGATTCAGAGAACAAAAACACAACAATTACTGTCGCCTTCATCCTAAAACTAGTGAATCATGGATGCACCTCGTTCAGAAACCCTTTAATATTAGCTGCTCATGAACAGCACACTGAATCCATCAATACACATTTGACTTTCGGCTCAATCTCGCACGTTTTTCCTCTCTCAGGTCCTGGATACGCTGTTAGACCATTCCAAGCCAATGCCTCTCTCACTCCGTCAACTTTATACGTCTGTCTGTCTGTTAAATGTGGCCTTGTGCCAGCACGGACTTTCTACGTCTACCTCTCCTTCTAACACTTTCAAATATTACACTTTTTTCACCAACCTGTCGTTATTACCAGCTGCTCAACTGCAAGAACCCGTGTTGTCAGTTTAATCGAACCACCATCAAACTAAAGTCCTCCTTTCTCTCCACATGATTAAACCATCTACAAAGGCGCTAATAAACATTTTCACCTCCGCTATCCCTTGACTCCTTTTTCTTTTGCATCTCTGCATTTCCTCCCTTTTGTTTCTTCGTACTCCACATGTACTAAGCAAAAAATTATTCTGGATGCATGTATGTATTTAAGTACATACTGCGATGTCAGGAGAACCTGATAAACATTCCGAAAAAGGCTGAATTGCTGAGAAAGCGTCGTTTCAAATCCTGGTCCAGAAGTAGATGTGGGTAAAGAAGCAAAGGAATCACTTCCTAACGGTAGTTACTTTGCCAGTTACGCGAATTTTTCTTAAAATTATCTTTTCTGCCAACAAACTCTATAAAAGTTTTCTGGCCTTTGTGTATTCGTAACATCTGAGTTGACGTGTTGTGTATGCGCGTGTGTGCCACTTTGCGGAGGTTACAACACATGCTTCAACGCGTTAATAGTTCTATTTCTTAGAAATTACAAGTCACTTTTGGCGGGGCTGTCCTTTGCAAGTCAGGCTACAAAGGAATAATTTATGAGAACCGCAAACAACAACGATAGACTTCAAAGCGTTCCGAAAGCAGAAAACGACTTCGATTGCTTGCTTGCTTCTTACCGCATTTCTCGGCGTGACGGAACGCTTTCTAAGAATGCAGTGTCGGCGATCTAGTTTCCGAACTTAAACGGTACATGTATTAATGTTTGCGACGTTAACATCGAACCACGTCAGTGCCAGGAAGCTTTCTCTTTGTTATCAACATCATTCCTGTGTTGTCAGAGCTATTGACGAAAATAGCAGGTGCCATGACGGTGTCAGAACCATGCGGCGTAATAAGTCCATTACTTATTTTCCCCTTACTTTCTCCTAATGCGTTCAAAGTAGGAATTTTTTCTCGAATTTAATGACAGCAATAAATTGATTACAACTACGTTCAACTGTCACTCCTGTTTTGAGGCAGAAAACATTCATCAATATGGTTATTGATGTTAAGGTCACCTACTAGTTCCACGGAACACGTCAAGTCTTCTTTTCCTCAACATATATGAGTGAAATTAAGAATAACTCGAATTCTCGTCTCGAATTTCATGACAGGTCACTTCTGTGGCGTTCCTTCGCTCTTTTTCTTCCTTCAACAAACATGCATCAATACTAAAAGCTCGCCCCGAACGGCCGATGTTCGTCACAATTGAGTTCTATGTCATTTCTATTGTGTGCGTGGGTGTACGAGAGAGAGAGAGAGAGAGAGAGAGAGAGAGAGAGAGAGAGAGAGAGAGAGAGAGAGAGAGAGAGAGTCCATCAGCATGATTACGATTACAAACTAAATTTCAACGCTGGAATGGAAATCCTCGAACCATATCAGAACCGAAAAGAAACAAAGACCTTCTCCCCTTCACGCCCCTCGTCTTTCTGGTACCCGGCCAAAATGTTAATCATCTGGAAGCATCCGAGCGGAGATTCTTCTCATAACAAATTTAGCGAGAACGCATTAACTGAGAAATCAAGAAGAGACAACGAAAAGTCTGCTATCAGGACCTAAGATTATGCCTTATCCCTGTTCGTTTAATGAAAGCCATTTGTAATGAATAAAACATCAAATAAGAGTAATAATTTAACAGGAAATAAAAACAAATAAAAACTCTTAAAACCACGGGAAAATTTACGACACACCTTTTGACAAAATTCAAGTATCACCAATACCAGGGTTATCAGATAGGACTGGTCCCTCATATTTTCTTTTTTGAAATGTGGGACACTTTCCCTCTGGCGTGTCCCCTGAATCAAGTCTCCCAGTCCTAAGACTAAATAAATAAAATAACTGAAAATAAACAGACTAATAAAGACTCGTAAAGCGAAAATTTAGCAAATTTCAGTCGCAGCGTTAACACAAGATCTTGCCAAGAAAGCCTATTTACACCTACGGCCACGTTAATAAAATTCCATCCACCTATAACTCTCTCTCTCTCTCTCTCTCTCTCTCTCTCTCTCTCTCTCTCTCTCTCTCCCTCTTGTGGATCTATCTTGGTCATATTTCTTTCGAATCTAATTTTTTATTTATTAGGTTTTTTAGTTCTGACTCCACTGAGCTATGCTCTATGAGGGAACATAAATCTTTTAATAAATCAACCATCTCCTCTCCCTCTCTCTCTCTCTAGTTCTCACTTCAAAAAAAAAAAGGGATATTACAAAGAAGTGAGAGGTCTTTTTTTTTTTTTTTTTTATTATCCTTACCATTTTTCTGCATTAAGACGAGAGTTGAAGAAGAGGCTGGAAAGAACATATAGAAATGACTGACTCTTGTGTTTGCCATTTCACTGCGGCCGTGAAAAAAGAAGTCTAAGCGCGGGTGCTGTAGCACGGCGCCTATGTCGCCACCTGATACTGTCTACTTTGTACATAAGTTACCAATTAGAATGAATCTGGATCACCATCAAAATGGAATTTCCCAACTATCAAAATGTATTTGGATCTCCACCAAAATAGATCTACACGAGTGTAAAATGTTTGCAGATGACCATCTACACGGATCTGGATCACTACCAGAGTAGTTCTGGTTCACCATCAAAATAGATATTGATGCGGAAGGCAATTAAAAAAATGTGTATGACCAAAAGGACGGGTCGACCTGAATGGATCTGAAAGACAGACTCAACTAGCCTGGATAAGGATAAAAATGCAATTGGAAAACATCAATATGGTCTTGGATAACGAAAAAAAATTTTCTGGATAACCACCACCGCCACAATAGCATTCATGGCTTAGACCTTGAATTAATTATTCATGAATTTCTAAAAAAAAAATTACACATTTTATTTGTAATCTTTTTATTCATTAAAATGTGAAAAATCCTTGTAAATGCGAAAATAAAAACATTTTCTTATTCATAGTTTTTACCTGTGAAACGTTCAACTAACGAAGATGGAATAATTCACTCAGTGAATGAACTGTGAAGCGTGCTATAGAATTATTTATCACTATTTTTCAAATCAAAAACGTGATTTATCGATGAATTATCATTTGTTGGGCTGTTTAGTAAACGCGAGTTATTATTATGGAAAAATATGCTTTTTTCATTAACTAGAGTGCTCAATCACAATCCCATGTTCGCATTCTCGTCGAATGAAATAATCGGCTGAACGTTAGCTTTCGCATCAACCAAACAAGGTACATGAATATTCACTTTATGATAGCCACGTAATCAATCTATTTTCACACATTATCTGTCATTCACGCAAAATGTATTGACTATTTATTCAGTAAAACATTCTCTCTCTCTCTATCTCTCTCTCTCTCTCTCTCTCTCTCTGCATACGGTAATGTATATATATATATATATATATATATATATATATATATATATATATATATATATATATATATATATATATATATTATATTATATAATATGTATATATATATATATATATATATATATATATATATATATATATATACTATATATATATATGTATGTATGTGTGTGTTAGTGTGTGAATTTTTGTCACTTACATACATACATACATATTCACAATATTAATACCATATATATATATATATATTTATGTTCAAGTGATAAAAAATTCATATATATATATATATATATATATATATATATATATATATATATATATATATAAATATTTATATTAACATGTGTGATTATATATATGTATATATATGTATTTTCCTGTATAGATATATAACCATAAATATAACATATACTGTATATGTATTTATATATATATATATATTATATTTATGTGTGTAAGTATATATATGTCTATATACATGAATGCGTTTCTGAATATATCAAGAGGTTGCCGATTTGCCTATTTCTGCTATTCTTACAGAAAGTATATATAATTATATGTGTTCTTAAAATATGATATACATACACATACACAAACGCTCCTGAATGATTTGTTTATCATGTATATATACATATATATAATTATATATATATTTTATATATATATATATATAATCATATATATATATATATGAATATACATATATATAATTATATTTATATATATATATATATATATATATATATATATATATATATATATGAATATACATATATAAACATATATATACATATAGTACATGCTAACACACATATATATATATATGTATATATATATATATATATATATATATATATATATATATATATATATATATATATATATATATGTATATATATATATATATATATATATATATATAATAAATTGATGGTTCTATGCTGAAAGCTATGGTAACTTACCTTGGGAAGGTGAAATCTGACTTCAATAACGGGTCAACAAAAATCATATAAAAGAAATTTCGGCTGAGGGCCCTCTTCAAGGGGGAGGAAGTTATCAGGTAAACACTTAGGCCTCACTTAATAGATTGTATTTACATTAGAAAAACACACATCTCAGAAGAATGGAACAGACTCCTGCCATATAATAAGATTAACAAATAACTGGATAATTCCCTGAAAAAACTCGAAGGGGCACCACAAGGGAGAGGAACAGTGATTACGCCACTGCACACAAAAGATGACAGGCCGATCCACTGCAGGCTAACTCCTATCTGGTTGTAGAGAACGCCTTCATAACTTGCGCCAACAACACAACGGCAGGGAACACTGGAAACGGCTTTGAAGACAGCATATCTAGAAAAATCGTTATCCCAACACTCCACAGTAGCAAGTTTGGTACGAAGGAAAAACGCGAGAGAACGCACTTATTGGAAAATGGACACCTGGAAGAAGAAGGGAGCAGAGAAAGACCAAGATCACGAGGGGGTGGGTGTCACACAGGAGGAGCTTTCTTTTCGATTATAGGATTAAAAGTACCCAGGTTTAGTAAGTGTTTTGGATATAAATACAGCTGGTTCTAGGTGTCATCCACTCATTGAACGGATTTTTTGTCACTTGATAATGTGGCCTGTTTGTCCAAGAAAACTTGTAACTTTTTCTGAATAAATACTCCATTAGATACCATCCAGTCTGAATGAGGTCCTTTATTAATTCTACTAATGCACAGAACAATTGTGTATGTGATAAATATATATATATTAAATATATATATATATATATATATATATATATATATATATATATATATATATATATATATATTATATATATATATATATATATATTATTGTGTATATATAAAGTATGTATATATTATATAATATATAGATGTACATTTATATATATATATATATGTATTTATATATATATATATATATATATATATATATATATATATATATATATATATATATTATATGTGTATATATACACACACACATACAGAGTGTCTTTATCACGATATAAATTATGTAATTAATATATGTAAAAGTGGTAAAAAGGCTAGAACAGGTGAAAGGTTGGCTCAGAGTATTCTGATGTGGTTCACTGTTGTTGACTGAATGGGCGACCAATAAATTAGTGAAAATAATGTATAATTCATAGGCGATAGAGAAAGAAGAGAGGAAGCCCCAGAAAGGGGTGGATAGTTGGTGTACAACAGGAACTGGAAACGAAGAGCGAGACTGCGAACAAGACTAAAGGGGAGGAAGTGAATGGAGCAAACACTTGTGTTTGGGGCTTTGACATTAGAAAAACAGCCTTTGTCTGCAAAGAATGCAACAACCGCCTAATATTGAGGAAGTTTTACTGCACAGAGGGTTCATCCATGATTCAACAGTTAAACTAGGAATGTGGCAATGGCCAATGCGTTTTGTTTTCTCTTTAGCCACCCTGTTAAGGAGAACACTTTAATGTTGAAATAACTTTATAACTTATCAACAACATAACGGCATAATATATATATATATATATATATATATATATCTTTACACCATATCCTTTAAACGAAGGAAAACATTCAGTTCCTTTCCAGAATGGACACCAACAGCACAGAGAAAAAGATCAAGCCACAGAGCTAATGTTTATAGGATTAAAAAGTACCATCCGGATATAAATACTCTGGCCACGTCCTAATTGAACGCAAGATTCATAATGCCCGTCAGGCAGTGAATGAAGTAAAAGCAGTGCATTTTCGTGCAATTTTTCCTTGCAACAGTTTGAATGGCTTTAGATGTTGCTACTAATGCACAGAACAGTTTCTTGTGATAAAGTTAGTCTCTCAGGATTTGTCTGTGTGAGAGGAATTCTTTAAAAAAGACATTTGCTATATTTTCTTCATTATATATGACATAATATATAATTGTGTATATATACACTTTCATTATATGTACATTTAATCATTTTAGGTAAGAATTTATATTTGCCTTCCTGTTTTGCTGTGTCTTATAAAACTGAACACAGACACAATAACACTTTATACATAAATTATGTGAATATAACTATGGTAAAAAGGCACAATAGGTGAAAGGTTGGCTCAGAGTATTCTGATATATATATATTGTATATATATATATAAATATAAAAATAATGTATAAATATACATGTAATTGTAATGAAGAGAATGCAGCCCTTAACCTCTCAGGTTCTTAGTTGCTTTTGGATAAACAGTCACTACAAAGCCTTAGCCACTACCAAAAGATCATGAATGGAGCAGTGCTTGTGTTTGGGGCACTTGGATCTAATGAGCTTTGTAAGTGATGAACCAATATTGAGGAAGTTTTACCAAAAGGGTTCATCCATGATTCAACAGTTAAGATGGGACTGTGGCAATGGCCATTTTACAATTACATATGTATCTGCTGAAAAGTGACCAGTAGATTCTTGAAATAACTATTAAATATATACATATATATATATATATATATATATATATATATATATATAAATATGCTCTATATATAATAATTGACCCTATAAGTACTTTGGAATTCCTTATCCCCAAAAACTGCACATCATTCAGTCAAAAGTCAGACTAAGTTGTTGCAAAAACCAGGCAATTTTACGAATCCGGTTACTGGTGACGCCACGTTATTAGTTATAATTCCCCAAGATTCACCGGCCTAGGTTATTCCCGAAGTAAAGTGAATTGGATATTAAATGATTTTGAGACTAAACTTATGATTGAGGTTTCTGTGTATCTCAAAAGTTATGGTGACTGAAAAATGTATAAAAAGGACATTTGTATGTTTTCTATATACAGAATGCATGTCCAAGAAACTTGATCATTTTTATAAGAATATATTTGCCTATGTTTTGCTGTGTATTATAAACTGAACACAGACACAATATATATATACATATATATATATGTGTGTGTGTGTGTGTGTGTGTGTGTGTGTGCGTGTACACTTTCTTCCTTGCAGTCAGTTATGGTTCTCAACAAGTCAATCGATTTGAAGCTACTAGACACATGTCCTCTCTAACCTGGTACGAACCACCACATTCAATAAACTACCAGGTACATAATTCACTACTTGGGGACAAGAGAGGCACTACGGGGTTTAGATGAAGGTGGCCACCTGGTTCCGATTCCTTCGGCGATTGTAAGAACGTCTTGTTGGTAAGAAGAGCGCAGGTATGAATAAATTAAAATTTTAATTTTTCTATGTTCCTACGTTTTATCATAAGTAATGTCAGCAGTCGTAATGTGCACATGTACATTTTGTGCAACAAGCCGGGGCCACATACAACTTGACACAGAAAGCGCTAGTAAATAAAGTGTGCCCTACTTTGCCACTTGATATCAATAACAAAACACAAATGAAAATGCTGAACGGCAACACAAATCAACAGTTAAAGGAAAAATGTAACCACTGATAATTTTGTTTACCTAATAAAAAATAAGTTCAAAGTACTGAATCCATTTCACATACAAAAGAGATACTCAAATGATGACACTTAAACTTCTGCTTATGAAAAGTTAAAAAAAGTAAGTATTTATATAATCAAATGCATATACAATTACTACTGAGAGCAAGAAATAACGTTTCAAGAGTATACAAAGCATTAATTATTGAACGAATTGCCGTGCATGTGGGAAATTACTCATACCAAAACTTAATAATGAAAAAGCGGTATATCATTTTAACGACAGAAACTTAATCGGAATTATCCAAAACTCAAGTAATCACAAAAATAGAACACTGTAAATATCATTATACTTAATAACAGAGTACTGAATCCATTTCACATGCAAAAGAGATACTCAAATGATGACATTTACACTTCTGCTTATGAAAAGTTAAAAAAAAGTATTTATATAATCAAATACATATACAGTTACTACTGAGAGCAAGAAATAATGTTTCAAGAGTATACAAAGCATTAGTTACTGAACGAATTGTCGTGCATGTGGGAAATTACTCATACCAAAACTTAATAATGAGAAAGCGGTATATCATTTTAACGACAGAAACTTAATCGGCATTATCCAAAACTCAAGTAATCACAAAAATAGAACACTGTAAATATCATTATACTTAATAACAAACGATATAAATTCCTTTACCAACAAGAATACAAAAATCTATATAAACTTCTCGTTACCATTTACACGGAATTTTCTTACTACACGTTCCAGGTCTATTTCAAACTCACGAAGCTCAATTTAGCAATCACCGAAAGAAGTTGCTGCTACAATTTTTTTTTCTTTTTTTTTTTAAGTAAAATAATTTTCAAACTACGTGTATTGCAACGCTTCCTCGTTCGAATTTTCCTTAGTGAATCACCCCTTTTTGCCCTGTTCGGTGGATATTTATAGGACCAAGGGTTGCTTAACAAGGTCACAATTACCAGGATGTGCGCTGTATCTTCCACTGATGAAACTTGAAGCCATGCAACTTAACAAAAGAGAGTCCTCTGGTGGTTGATTGGTACACAACACAATTACTTAATTTTCTTTACAACAATGTAAAAGGAATTGAAGAGAAATGTTATTGGTAAAGCATGTTATAATGTATAAATATTAATCAATATTACGCATAACATTAAAATCAATTATAAAAAATATATACATGTGAATATATGTACACATGTATATATTTTTTTATAATTGATTTTAGTGTTATACGTAATATTAATTGGTTTTCATACTCTTCACATATATACAATTCAACATCGATTCGCTATAAATATAGTTGTGTATAGAGTTAATATCAAACAGCAAGAAATAAAACGAAGCATGTAAAATAACCCATTGATAAATAAATATATAAAAATATATAAATATATAAAAATATACAAATATATAAAAAGAGTACCCTCAAGCAAGGAAGGCAATAACGTTGCGCAGCCCAACGGCTGAGAACATCAGTTATATGGTCACCACCAAGCGCAAGGGCAGCAACTGGATCCCTGGATGATGAAGAAGCCACAGACTGCAGCGCGGATACTTCAATCAATTAAACGGGAAATAATTAAAAGGGGCAGATGCTGAGAGCCCCCAAACTATAACGTATAATCAACAAACTTTTCTCAGAAAGCTTTTTTAATTTTCTGAGGACGAATTTGCGTCACTGGTCGAGAAGCGAAGTAGAAGCCTCACACTGTATTTAAGATCCACTGTCGGTTTTGTCTCGCTTCTGTATGAAAGAATCTTGATTATTTTTTACAGACAGACATGAAAATATTTCACTCAGTCTTATAAAATTCTGCGTAGAATAAAAGAATGTGGTCAAGACAATAACACATATAACTTTAAAATGTTGACATTTTAATGATGCAGAGATGCAACATAGTATAATTATAAATATTTTAAAGCATGAGAAAGGCTCTCCACAACGTGCAATATATTTTCATAGCATGTATACGAGAGTCATTAGGCCGTTACTTGCCTTAAATCTTAACACCAAAGTATCTAAATAACCTATAAGAGTAGATGAAGGCCTTTATGCCACAAACGAAGACAACCTAGAGAATAAGAAATAAGCTTTGTATAATGCCAGTTATTTTGAGCGAATGATAGTCCACATTTCTTTCGCTTGTAGGTCATGGACGATGCCAAATTTTCTCACTATTTCTCTGTAAAAGTTCGTCTTTCCATTCCTTGAATGATGAAAAAGAACCTTTATTTTTTTCTTCCTTATATTTGGTAGTTAAACGGCTCTGTACTTTATCAAGGGATGCAATGATCAAATGTAGGTTTTAACAGTGAAGAATATCGGCGACCCTAAACAATACGAGACCTTGAAACATGCGCTACGGCTATGTTTATCCTACTTACAGACGATAATTTCAAGATACATTGGAAACTAAACCCTTTGAGGAGGAGTTCAAATTGCTCACAAATGCAGCACCGCCCTTCCACTCTCCGACCAAGCTAAGAGGTGAAATAAACGTAGGAAGCAATTTCTCACAAGAAACCCGATTTTATTATCTCCGTTTCAAAGGCGGTATAAGCCACGGTCGGGTAGGGGCGAGCTAAGGGCATATCGGCCTGCCAATCTCAGAGTTTTCAAAACCCTGAAGGCGATGAAAGGAGTAACCCAGTACCTTTATCTAGCCCAAACCCGAATGGGTAAAACAAAGGAAGTGCGACGATAAAAGTATAATAATAACAATTCCTGTTAGGACTGAGTTTCATCAGCAACATATAATATTAATAATAATAACGTTTGCGATGCCCATTAAATAGTAGGCATTTGCCCCAGACGAAGCAATAACCTTTCTCTTAACGGACGGAAGATTACAGCATAAGAGCCTGGGAAAACGGAAACAGGAAAAAGAGTTCCAGAGCTTGGCAGCAGAGGTAAAGAAACATTCACTCAGCCGTGCAATCCGAGGAATAAGAGAATTGATCAAATGACACGTCATGGAAGAAAAGCTTTTCGGGTGAACGAGGCAAATCAGACTGACAGCAAAATGGCGATTTTAAATGATCACGTTAGGTTAAAATCACGTAAATGCACAAGAGAGACAGGTCGTGAAAACCCAGCTTTCCCAAAGCAAAGGCCATTTCGCAAGAAAAAGAGAACCTGTATTAAGAGAGCCGATTTATGTAATGCTCACAAAGTATACTTTAGTTTAACCAGACCACTGAGCTGATTAACAGCTCTCCTAGGGCTGGCCCGAGGGATTAGACTTATTTTACGTGGCTAAGAACCAACTGGTTACCTAGCAATGGGACCTACAGCTTATTGTGGAATCCGAACCACATTATAGCGAGAAATTAATTTCTATCACCAGAAATAAATTCCTCTAATTCTTCATTGGCCGGCCGAAGAATCGAGCGCGGGGCCAGCAGAGTGCTGGCTGAGAAAGGTAACTATCTGTCCAATGACGAACTTTGTACTGCTAACAAGAATCCAATGAAGCTTAGTCACAGGAAATAAAGCATTAAGAAGACGTCTTAAGGATGCATCAAAAGCGACATAAGGAGGCCATAATTATTTAAACCAAGGTTAAACAGTAACAGTGGGGTCTCATTAAGCTTAGCAACAATGGCATGAGTCATACAAACCGGCATCATCAGGAATCGCTTCAAAAAAAAAAAAATGCAAGAGACATAGGCTAAATAAAAAATGAAACAAGATTCTCATTTAATCCCTTCTGAAACACGAAAAACAATTTTCTTATTCTCTTGCAGCTTTCTAAATGCTCCCTTATTTTATCTCAGGACACAGCAAGAAGCTATGACCACGGCCGAGGAAATGAACACCTATTTATAAAAGATAATGTCAAGGAATGGGACTTGAAAATGGGGTCTTGGGAATTTAAGGAAGTTACCCCTTCTTCCTGAGAGGCAGAAAGAGATCATTCACGGAAGACTAGTAAATCTAGGCATAACTTCTCAGGCGAAACAGGTCAGTTATGTAATCATTTACTCGTTCTTCTCTCTCTCTCTCTCTCTCTCTCTCTCTCTCTCTCTCTCTCTCTCTCTCTCTCTCCACGAGAAAACATGGCCTCCTTTAATTGCAAAGGGAGACAGAATGCGAGAGGAATAATCAACAGGATTGGGTTCTAGATGGTATATATGTGGAAGATAATTAACTCAACGGAGACTGATTAACTGTAAGTAACTGGCGCCAAACTACCGCACTTAAAAGAGCAGATCCAAGAAAAGGATATATAAATTCCTATTTCCTTGAAAACTGAAGGGAAAGCGGTACACAAAAACGTTGCGGCCTGCTCACCAAGCAAGAACCCTCACTGACATTTATCAATCAAAACGGATACATTTCAGTACCAGTGAATACAACTGCTCAATAAACCTGCTTGAGGAATGCAGGAGAAACTGCTGTGAATGAATTATATATACGTACACACACACACACACACACACACACACACACACATATATATATATATATATATATATATATATATATATATATATATATATATATATATATATATATATATATATATATATATATATATATATATACACACACGTACTTGTTTCAAAGGGTGTATGTATCTTTTTGTTGTTTTTGCTGTTGTTGTTCTGTGTGATTTATAGAAGGAATTTTCGAGACATCTTGCAAATAACTTTGTTTATTTGGCCTTCGGAAGACAACAGATTTAAATGATACTATGATTAGTTGAACTGTGTTACAATGAATAATACAGGTCTGAACTATTACTGATTATACACACACACACACACACACACACACACACACACACACACACACACACACATATATATATATATATATATATATATATATATATATATATATATATATATATATACACATATATACTGCTTCGATAATTCTCAAATAAGAGTACATCTATAGCCCTACACAATATCTTGGTGAAAGTTTCCACTCAATGAACCTCACGTATTTCGGTAGATGGAGAAAGCATTTCCTCCCTTCTGGGAAATGAACGGGGAAGCTGGCTAGACTTGATACCTGATGTGAACAGAAAACGAAATGAGAATGGACGTGATAATATCATAAAAGTCAAGAGAATATCGGAAAGAGACGCAGAGCAAAATATCCGCTTTTCTGTCTATTCATATCTCTTCGTAGCTTTTCTGTTCTGAATACGGTGATTGTCAATATGTCTTTACAAACATTCCTTCTTTTCGTCCCAAGCCCCTTCTCGGGCTCACAATCTCAATGTTTTTTTTCTAATCCTTTTTTTCCATTTCGAGTCATGTTCAGCTGGGCGGGAAATATCGTTTGCGAGGCACACACTGTATTCCACATCGATATTAAAAAATCTTGTGCAGGATAAATACCTCGAAATGAATATTATTATTTGTTTGTCTAAAATAATTGAAATTTTTCTTTCTTACTATGTATTCTGCAATATATATATATATATATATATATATATATATATATATATATATATATATATATATTAGCAAAAGGAAGCTGGTAGATATTTTCTGAAAATGAAATACAAAAGATGGTGGCAAAAGCAAATCAAAAGTAAAAAGCACACAATTCCTGCCTTAAGAGTCTCATATTTAAAGTCGGAAAAATTCTGCCTTTAATAATTTGGGTCCGTAGTCGACAACTTGACAGTGTTTTCTGGTAAGATTTACTCGTATTACTATTTACTAACCACGTAATACTGCCACTGTATCACTGAATACTTTTGCAAAGTCATTTAAGAAAATTTCCTCGATAAAATATCATTCAGGTCACGAAATCCACTTTCCTGAGCATGAATCACTTTACGCTTTATATACTGCCCAGTTGAAGCTTTTGAGAATGACACCTTAAGAATAGCTAATGATGCAGTATCGAACATCACGATAAAATACCAACACCAAGTCAAAGTGAAGTTCATAACCTTTGAGATCCTGCTTATCCGTTTGGCAATAACTTTGAGGATTCTCTTACATAAGGGACTGGCGTTTGACCTAATTATTGCTTTTGGAAAATAAGCTTCTTTATAACTTCAAAAGACAAAAAACGATGACGGGAATTATAATCTAGGATTCATCTAAGAAACTTTGCCGGAAGCGAGTTAATCTCTCCGCTATTCTGTTTAAGAATCTTACCTGTTACAATTTCCAGAATTTACCCTGAAAACCTTTTGGAAAGCGGTTCAGTACTGTTGATCTATCACAAGAGAAACTTGACGCCTCATAGTTACCAACGATAAAAAGAAAAAGAAAATACAATTATCTAACTTCGAGTCAGTATAATAAGCAAAAATTATGCCTAATTATATTATATATATATATATATATATATATATATATATATTTATATTTATATATATGTATGTATGTATGTGTGTGTATGTATATAATCAGTAATAGTTCAGACTTGAATTATTCACTGTAACACAGTACAACTAATCATAGATATCATTCAAATCTGTTGTCTTCCGAGGGTCAAATAAACAAAGGATTATAGACTGGGATTTGCAAGAAGTCGCAAAAATTCCTTCTACAAATCACACACACAGAACAACAACAAAAAAATACATGCACCCTTTGAAACAAGAACGTAAAAGTTATACTTGCTAAGGACATTGGATGGACACGATGCTACTCGCCTAAAAAGAGTTGATCAGGCAAAAGGTAAGAGAGAGAGAGAGAGAGAGAGAGAGAGAGAGAGAGAGAGAGAGAGAGAGAGAGAGAGAGAGAAACGTAGCACTTTAATGGCCAATTAAAAATAATCTCCGATGGCCTATCAACAGGATTACAGAATCCACGGAGAAAAATATCGGTGGAAAGGTGGGTGGGAGGGAGAGGGGGAGAGAGGGGTGAGGGAAGGGATGCCTAAGGGGTGGCTGGGCAAGGAGGCTATTACTATAGATTTCTAGTTTTGATGAAATCACCCGTTGAATCGTTGCTTCCAAAGGTATCAGTAAGATTAAATCTATTTCACATTATTGGTATTGGACGATGTTAAACCCTGCGGCGGTAACCTGTCTCCGGATCAAAGGCAACAGATGCAGGTTGCCAGGAGATGAGGTGCAGAGATGCTGCTGAGGGGGGGGAGGAAGATACCGGAAGGGGATGTGGGTTGAGGCAGGAGAAGCGATGCATCTGTGGGGTTTGAGGGGAGCAGTCCTTCAATTAGGAAAGGGGATAGATCTAGGAAGGGATAGAGAAGGTTGGGGGATGACAAGGACTTTGGATAGAGGAAGGGGGTTGCCTAGGGAAGGGGCAAGAGAACAAGTCACGAGGGAGAGAATTTAGGGCTGGGGAAGGGGAATGGTCTAGGAATGGGATGAAAGGGTAGGGGAAGAGCGACGACTTCGAGTTCGGGAAGGGAATAGAACTAGGAGAGAGGAGAGGGAGTAGGGGAGGGAAAGAGGGCGTTCAAAGGATCACTGGATAGCATGGAAGGAAAATGTGTTAATCTGAGAGGCTGTTTGTTAGCTTGGCAGCCTAATCACTTTAAATTGGCGGCATAATACATCAATTGGCCTGAGGGAAGCGACGGCTCCGGTATCGTGTTTATTTGAGTTCGCCATCCGAGGATTATAGAGATCGATGGTTTGTCTATGCTCGGATCCGAGAATGTCCGGTGGGGGTGGTACTGTTTCCCCATCTATAATAACTCGGTGCGCAATCAGTGACCTTTGCTTTGACGGCACTGTCAATCTTTGCGGTCTGTCCTCGGAGAACACGCATACCGGAACTGCTGGAAGACATCACCATCATTTTAATAGTGCTATTTTTATGCATATCAAAGTTAGCTACTGAAAGACTGTGCCGGAATACATTTATTCGTCGTGAACTGTATAAATAAAAAAAGACAACATTCAGAAATACCTAAAGCTGTTTTGCTGATCCTCACATTTTATCAAAAGTGTCATACCATTAAGAGTGAAAAACTGACGAGAGAGAGAGAGAGAGAGAGAGAGAGAGAGAGAGAAGAGAGAGAGAGAGAGAGAGAGAGAGAGAGAAATCTAGATTTTTTGTCGCACTTTCTTAAATGCATTTTATCTGGCTATTCAAGGGGCAACGGCACGTGTTGGGACGCAACCATCTTAATCAAGAATAGTATTTCCCAGGACCCACTTAGTGGGTCCTGGCAGTCGCCAAGAAAACGACATCAGAGGTCGAATTGCAACTGCACGATCTGCTTGGAACATACTATAAAAAAACTGTATTAGCATTATAATTATTTTGTTCAGAGTTTTTTCTCATGGAATTTCACAAAGGCCGCTGGCGTTAGGCAGCGTTGAAGGCGATGACAATGATTATCACCGTACACCTTTAATATATTCACATTGATTAACAATAAAAAATTAATAAAATAAATTAATAAAATAAACAGGAAAACAGGTTAGTTGTTATGGAAGGTTACGCATACGACAATATCGATACGTGAAAAATAGAAAAATGTTTACTGGCAAATCTTTATACGTGATAATAAAGAAATTTAATTAAAATGGCAGCCTTGTACCAGCAGCTATTCTACTGACACGGTAAGTTTAATATATCAGGAGTTCTTTTTTTTACCGGGGATTCTTATTCAGGGGATGAGAAATATGACCATTTCCAGCACAAAGGTCTCATTAACATTCCTTGTTAATGAGGAGGACTTCATCTCAAATGAAATTAAAACAAATGATCAAATTAAAAACACAGTCCGCCCGCTTCCTGAGCCCAACTGAAATGTCTATTTTGGTCTCATTAGTTAATTTGTTATAGTAAGAAAACAGCAAAGAGAAAAGAATACTTTTCACATCAAGTTGATCTCCAGAAAATAACCGTCAGCTCACACACACACACACACACACACACACACACACACACACACACACACACACACACACACACACACCTGGTAGTTCTTTATATATTTGTGAATATATATATACTTCTCTAATCTGACTAGCTGATGTCCAATTTTCTATCACCTGACTGTATTTTTACCAACTCAGGAATTCCCAAAGTCTAAACAATAAAGAAGTCAGTTGTATCCCCAAGGACAAAGTTGAGTATATCTTAGTTTAACCAGACCACTGAGCTGCTGATTAACAGCTCTCCTAGGGCTGGCCCGAAGGATTAGACTTATTTTACGTGGCTTGGAACCAATTGGTTACCTAGCAACGGGACCTACAGCTTATTGTGGAATCCAAACCACATTATACCGAGAAATGAATTTCTATCACCAGAAATAAACTCCTCTAATTCTTCATTGGCTGGCCGGAGACTCGAGCTCGGGCCTAGCAGAGTACTAGCCGACAACTCTAACGACCCATCCAACGAGGAACTATCCCCAGGGACAGCCAAGCAGCTTGCATAGAAAGCAAGAACCACAACACCGCAAAAACGATACTTCAAGGGTTTCACTTATTCCCCCAATAAAGTAAGACACGTTCCGGTGACCGATTATCACATATGGAAGAAGACATAAGGTGCTCTGCATGTTTCAACTATTCTGTTTTACCCACCCAACCATTAGGTCAGCATGAGTAGATGGCTCTCCCTCCCAGCTTATGGGAAGAGTAACCTCGTTTATCTCGGCATTATAGCGCCGAGGCAGATTCGAACTGGGGCCTTCTGTTCTCCGTCCACTGCGCTACCAAACCAGTCACGGACAGCATGAAAGTTCTCACTTTCAGATAGCGTTTTTTTTTTTTTTTTTACATAATTTTGTCCGTCAAAACATCGCTTAAAGATCTGTGATTTGGTAAAATTGGTGACTTGGGAAACTACCATTCATTTTTACATCCCGCTTCATAACTTGCTATGCTGAATCAGAAAAAAAAATATATGTCCTCTCTTTCAAGATTATGTTTTGACATTATCATTTTTGCAAGAAAGAAAAGGACTCTATGTTTTCCTTCGCGGACATAAATAATGAGGATTATTTTTCCCTGATAATATCACTGAAAAATGAAAAGTTTCCACAACAAAGGATGAAGTCCTGGGTTCTCTTCAAGCAACAGAGAATTCTTACATCAAGTAAAGGATCTTGCACTCAGAGCAAGAGAGAGAGAGAGAGAGAGAGAGAGAGAGAGAGAGAGAGAGAGAGAGAGAGAGAGAGAGAGAGAGAGAGAGAGAGAGAGAGAGAGAGAGAGTTGGTGGATTCTAGGAAGGTTACGGGACGCTGGTATCCCTCTCAACTTCAAAGAGTGTTCTACTTCGATAGGTAGCTTTCACCGGCAAGTTTTTTTCTTTCTCTCTCTCTCTCTCTCTCTCTTTCCGGCCTTCATTTCCGCTTTAATTTGAGCCTGAAGTAGATTTCAAATCCCACGCACATTTATAAACGTAGAGCAACACGCAGACTGACACTATTTTTGGTCAGCTAAAAGGAGGGCTAGCTCTCTCTCTCTCTCTCTCTCTCTCTCTCTCTCTCTCTCTCTCTCTCTCTCTCTCTCTCTTTTTGAAGCTTTTTTCCATGCTTTTGCCATATAACCACATGACAACAGTTTGTTACTCACATTTTTATCTCCTTTACCACTTATTTTTATCAATTAACTACTTCACTAACCTATACTGTGCTGTTATTATATTGTTTCCCGACTATTTCTGACGAAGCCATATATATATATATATATATATATATATATATATATATATATATATATATATATATATATATATATATATATATATATATATATATATATATATAAATATGTGTGTGTGTGAGTGTATATAACGCGAAGATTTTCTCTCGGCGAGTAATAGTTTACACACGTCTTTGGAAAAATAGGTTTACCAATATATACCTAGAAAAAGAATGACTCGTATAAAGTTTAGTTGAAGAGAACTTCACGGGTGATAGTCTTTGTTGAGAATATTATCGAGCTAGGACAAAGGACACCGACCACAAAGCCAATAAGGTAGAAACAATTTAATTTGATATTGAAGAATATTAGTTCAGAGATGACGCTGTGATATATTTTTCAATTTTTGCAGTAAGGTTATCTCTTTTTATTTTCCTCTTTCAACCCCTTCACTGCTCTCTTCCCTTCCTGAGGAAAACAAAAGTTGGAAAACCATTTTTGCTTTGTAAGTCGTGAAGAGGACGACTGTCTACCTATGGTTGTGATCTTGAGTGATTAAATTCAATTTATCAGATGTAAATCTTCCGATAATTCATTTCCAGGGAGAGACAGATTCTGCTTTTAAACTTTATAATGTATCCTGAATAAACGTAAAATGAACTGTGTGTGAGAGAGAAATGCAGAGAAAGAGAAAGAGAGGAATTTAGCTTGTCTGCATATCCATTTATCCTCCATACTGTATCCTAAATAAAATTAAATCAAATGTGTGTGTGAGAGAGAGAGAGAGAGAGAGAGAGAGAGAGAGAGAGAGAGAGAGAGAGTTAGACGCGCATGAAACTGCTTGTCATCCGTTTATCCTCTTATAATTTATCTCCAAATAAAAATAAGATACATGTATGGATTTACGTATGTATATGAGAGAGAGAGAGAGAGAGAGAGAGAGAGAGAGAGAGAGAGAGAGAGAGAGAGAGAGAGAGAAAGAGACACACCGTCAAGAAATAAGCAATACTTTTGCCTCTGCCAATACAGTCATTGCACAACAGCCTTTGTTTAGTACACAAGCAGACGGATATCAAAAGATAAACTGCTCCTAACAAGTCACTGTTGCACAAGAGATAAAAACAAGTTCACCTTTTACGGATAAGCCAGGCCACATATCGAAATCTCAAATTCACTTTTTCTTTCCGAATGCATTGCAACAACGTAAACTGGCCAAGGGAGGGACTTAAATGTACAGTAAGTCGGCTTTTATCCATTACCAGAGCAATACATGGCATTCATTATTTAGGCAATAACTGTTATTCGTTATTCAAGTTATTAAAGAGGTTATTTGAAAGAGGGAACAAAATACAACCAATTTCAAATTTCGTGTGATTTTGCCCAACAAGTAGTCAACAACATCCATTTGGAAAACATTTATAAGATCAAACTTTTTTATGTGTATGTCATGTAATACTCGCTAAATATACAGAGCGCTCATACAGAATATAATTCCACTTCTTATTAGCAAGTGAAAATGGCACTCTCTCCCCTTCTCCTATCTCTATTTTCGGATTCAGTCTTATTACGCAGTGAATTATATTGTATCGCATTACGCCTTGCACAAACCAAAAGGAAGTAACTATGTACATATTTAGAAAGGAAGGAAAAGGCTATGAAGTGACTCTGAAAGGCAATGTAATATGTTTGGAAAGGGGAGACAGAGCATTCTCTCTCTCTCTCTCTCTCTCTCTCTCTCTCTCTCTCTCTCTCTCTCTCTCTCTCTCTCTCAGCTTCATCCTTCATTTCCCCCCACGATTCTTTCCTTTCTCTGCCTCCCTTTTCCCTTTCCATTTCCAGAGTCTGTAAATCTTCATCGAAATGTAGAGTTGCAAATCTTTGATGCCGCGGTCAATTAAGTGTAATTAAAGTAAACAGACATATTGGATAGAGGCTCTCTAGAACTCCCATCTCTTTCTTTTTTGTTCTCCACCCTTAAACCAAGAGCGAGAGAGAGATAGAGAGGAGATAAAAAATGAGAGAGAGAGAGAGAGAGAGAGAGAGAGAGAGAGAGAGAGAGAGAGAGAGAGAGAGAGAGAGAGGCGGATAAAAATCAAGAGATTCCACTTTCATTACGGCGCGGCGTAGCGAAATAAGCACTGACGAGCGGGACGAGCAGCCGTAACTGACGGCATCTTCTACAGTATATACCTGTTACTTAGCGTGGCCACTCCCGCGTTGATTTGTTTATGCCTATTTGCGAACCATAATGCGATTCCTAAGTTACGAATCACATATTTTACTTTGTGATCAATTACAGGGTTACTGTTTGGTTGGTTCAGGTCAGTAATAGAATGTGTGACCTTCAATGAACGTCAGTCATGTCGTGCGCTTAGTAAGTGAATCTGTTTCCTTTGATGATCATGATCTTAGAAATGATGGCAGAATCTTTGTTGAACAGTAAACAGTAAACAGAGTGATAAATATATATATATATACATATATATATATATATATATATATATATATATATATATATATATATAATATATATATATATATATATATATATATATAATATATATATATATATATATATATATATTATATCTTTTATGAAACTAAAGTGTGGATGATCACTGCTTATGAGCGAGACTGAAGCAGTTACGATTCTGTGTTTGCGTAGTATACATACATACTCGACAAAAAATTAAAGGGTGAGAACTGTGGAGATACGCAGCGATAAATTAGTTAGCATAAATAAAAGGATGGATCATTTTGTTTTAATATGATTTAGCTATGTGCAAAAAATGAAGGACAACAAGTTTGTGAAAAGTGTATTATTCGACAATGTTAGGAGGGAAGAAGAGAGGAAGACCTTGAATAAGTTGGCGAGCTGCCTTAATATTTACAAATCGGAAGATAAAGTCGAGTGACTGACACGGTACCGATGATCTGTGTGTGTATATAAAACCACTGACGGTGTGGAAATTTTCTGCACATGGCGTTCTTCACCAATTTAGCACTTGAGTAATGAATGTGATCGTTACCTGTGTGTGTGTGTGTGTGTGTGTGTGTGTTGAGCCTACCTCTCTGTTAAGGGAAACTGGCTTAGCGAGGAAAAAATTAGATATCTTCAATCACATTTCAGTAAAGTTAACTTATTTTAGTAAATATGATTGTGTCTTACCTCTGTTGAATGATTCAATGATGTCTTAACTGAAAAGATAGTCATATATATATATATATATATATATATATATATATATATATATATATATATATATATATATATATATATATATATATCAATGGATACACTGATACTGTCAGTGGGTTTAACAGGTCGCAGTTAAAGGAACTTTTAGTCTTAGCTGCCAAAGAATGTTACTTTTTGTTTAACGGTTTGTTATGTAAGCAAATTGATGGTGTAAGCATGGGGTCCAGTATAGGAATATCTTTGGCAAATGCGATTATGTGTTTTATGGAGAAAAGATGGTTGGACGAT
>NC_089757.1:4143769-4158769 GCF_040412425.1 Macrobrachium rosenbergii | reverse complement strand
TGAAGTAATTACACGTTGCATTCTAATAATTTCAAGAACTGTAAGATAGATGAACGGACACTTGAAGGCCTGACAATGTCGCCTGCAGAAAAATGAAGAGAGAAACAATATGCTTTCGAATTTTAAGAATTGCAGAAAAGATGAGAGAACTTTGAAAGACGGTACATTCATCGACTCTTCAACCTCGAAAGAAAACGCCTTCCCTTTGTTCAAAAGAAGCTAAATAAGAAAATGAGTGAGACTGTTCATCAGCCACAGGTATTTTTAAAATAAAGTCGAGATCAGGTGTACAGCAGAACTGTAATCAACACGGAAAACGCTTAAGTACCACCAACAATTATAAGAATGTTAAACACATAACATTAAATAATATAAAGTACACTTTTTACTGGGCAATGGAAATGTTATTGTAATACTCAAAATTCAAGAAAGAACGCCTGGAATTTAGTGCAAGAACATCTAATATATATATATATATATATATATATATATATATATATATATATATATATATATATATATATATATATGTGTGTGTGTGTGTGTGTGTGCCTAGATTATATTCTTTATCAGAAAAGAATGTCTAGAAAGGCACAATAATTGTAACTTTGTAATCAAGAAGAAGCTTAACATAAAAAAATGAAAGTAAAAAGGAAGAAAGAGTAATCATGATGATCAAAAGAGAGCCTCTACAGACTAAATAAATATATGTCGGTTTCATTTCACGTAAATAACATTCAAGTAACGCGCAAGAAAGTCAGTGGAACTACTCTGCAATATTCATAGGTTTTAGAAACAAAACTGCTAAACCTTCATATGCTGTACAGTTTTGGAAATAAAGATAACAGATTCAACAAGGCAACAAGTTTCATTGGCAAAATCATCCAAGAAAGATGGACGGGCAGATAAAAACCACTTAAATCATCTTGGGCTACAACTCAAACAGAAAAAGTCTTATCATTCTCCCGATCTTAAATATTTACAAGAACTGAGGGCTATGCAGGTAGCAGATACTTGATCTCCTCCACCGCACTTTAGCAGAACAAGATGCGCAGTTATGAGTATTGGGAACACTAAATTCACTGATGCATAGGAAACAACTACTAACAGTAAGAGTTCTCTTCGGAAATTAATATGGTCCTTTGTGTACACTGAAACATAATTTGCGCTTATACATTAACATTACTCTCATTCATGTGCATTCAGAAAGTTCATAATCGTCTCTGAAGACGTACACGCACTCTAGAATGTTGACACAACCTTGAGAAATCGTCCGTTTAAATTGCCAATAAAATTCTATCATAGGTGTGAGAGTTGGGGGAATAAATATACATATCTGTTTATCTGGTACCAATCTTATCGTCGGCGGGAAGGAAGGAAGTAAAAAAGGGACAAGGGAGAAGGTAAATGTGGAAGGAGAGGGGAAGGAAACTTTATAGGAACCAATTTCTAACATGACATTTATCGACAAATGAGGACCACCGGAAATCATCACATTTACTGAATTGAATCTAAAATGGGAATCTGACGAGTTTATATAGGATTTGCCAGTTCTGTAATTTTGGGAAAATATGGTTTTTTCATCATGGGTGATATCTATCTTTCTATCCAAATTTACACACAATTTATATATATATATATATATATATATATATATATATATATTTTTATAAATATTTATGTTTTATAGCCTGACTGAGACAGGGAAATTGCTTTGTCCCATTAGTGCGTCTTCAGTTCAAACAACAGAACAAACAACCTATGGAAAATTTCCTATCAGCCTTAAGAATAGGTGGTCCCATCCCTTTTTCCTTCCTACCTGTCTCTTGGCGATGTTTTTACAAGAATGTGGACCTGGGGTGACTGTTTTTGACCCAGGGCTCGGTCAGGAACGACAGAGAGAGAACCAAGCTACGTCCAGTTGACCTCTTCCCCCTTTCTTTGTCTATTATTCTATTAGTGAAGTGAAGAAACAATTGCAAGAACTCCACGTCGGTCGTTGATGCGCAAACGTTCGTCCTAAGGTAAAGTCGCTTTTTGTTCAAAACTTCGCCATTCTTTTTATCCTTTGTTTTCTGTATTTCAAATTTCCTTTGTTTCCCTTCAGCCACCACTTACGGTATATGTGTTCACGAAGTCTAGATTAAGCCAAATTATTATGTTGTTAGCTTCAACCCCGTTATTCCAGTAAAATACCTAGGATTTAGGGTAAGCAAAATCAGGTTAAATCTCGATGCTTTTGTATGCCTCGCGTCCGAATGTTTGGAAGAACTGCGTTGCGTTTAAAATCAAATTCATCTCAAATATTCTTTGTTAAGGTTAATAACCCTTAACTGGCGACCTTGGCTAATTAACGTCTGTCTTTGAGGTTAACTTTTGGCTTAAACAGGTTACGTAAATCTTGGTTTGCAGGGCCGTAAAATTTACGTAAATTGAATAATACATGATCAACCAAGACTCTCACACGTAACAATATATATATATATATATATATAAATATAATATATATATATATGCATACATACATACGTTAAACATGTATATATATATATATATAATTTGTGTGTGCGTCACATCTGAGCCAAGGGTATTGCAAGAAACGGGAAAACAATCACTGCCATGTTTATTTTAAATGTTAAACCTGGATTAACCCCTTGTTCAGAACATTTCTGTTCTTTCGTATACCTCGACGTTGATAACCCTATATACTGAGCCACTCATCTCTTCCGATCAATACATACGTGTATATATATATATATATATATATATATATATATATATATATATATATATATATATATATATATATATATATATATATATATACATATATACATACATATATACTCGCATGTAAAACTGTTGAGGTAGACAGTAAATATAACTGTATTTTTCAGAAACTCGACAAAGTTGATATAAAAAACCTCAGTTATAACTTCCTCGTTTCAAAAAGGAGAGAGAGAGACATATATTAATTAGCCTTATCTGTGTTGCAGAACTCACCATGCTCTCATAGAAAACATCCCCAGGAACTTTGTAAAAACGAAAGAAATAATATTCATAAATCCCAAAGCCTGAAGATTCACATGCAATTAGGATGAGTTCAAAAGTCTTTCCTTTATTCAGAAATAAATTTTCATTTATCCATACATTTGCTCGTTAATTTGTTATATATATATATATATATATATATATATATATATATATATATCATATGAAAGTGAATGTTTGTATGTTAGCTTGTAACTTTGTGCGCTATAGAAATCCGAACTGCTTGACCGATCTAGACAAAACTTCGGCATGTGGCCATCATTTGACCCAACTTGGATAACAGAGTAAGTTTCAAACCCTACCCAAACCCGCTTCCCTTCCCCTTCCCTTTGTAACTTACGTGGTCAATAAACTCTACAGGTTTATCATACTTCACTTCATATATTTGAGACCATAGAAATATATTGTTGAAAATGCTTTTCAGTCACCACAGTAATGCCTGGATAAAAGAGACAGACAGCACAGTAATATCTGGATAAAAGGGACAGTCACCACAGTAATACCTAGATAAAAGGGACAGTCACCAAAGTAATACCTGGATAAAAGGGACAGACAGCATAGCAATACCTGATTATAGGTGACAAGACAGCACGGTAATACCTGGATATAAGGGACAGTCACCACAGTAATGCCTGGATAAAAGGGGCAGTTACCACAGTAATACCTGGATAAAAGGGGCAGACAGCCCAGTAATACCTGGTTAAAGGGGACAGACAGTGCAGTATTGCCTGGTTAAAGGTGCCAGACAGCACAGCAATACCTGGATAAAAGGGACAGTCATTGCAGCAATACCTGGATAAAAGAGACAGACAACACAGTAATACCTGGTTAAAGGAGACAGACAGTGCAGTAATGCCTGGTTAAAGGTGCCAGACAGCACAGCAATACCTGGATAAAAGGGACAGTCACAACAGTAATACCTAGATAAAAGAGACAGTCACTACAGTAATACCTGGATAAAAGGGACAGACAGAAAAGTAATACTTGGATAAAAGCAACAGTCACCACAGTAATTTCTGGATAAAAGGGGCAGTCATCAGAGTAATACCTGGATAAAAGGGACAGACAACACAGTAATACCTGGATAAAAGGGACAGTAACCACAGTAATACTCGTCAGTTCACCCACGACTGTTCTGAGGGTGAACGTTCGAATGAAAAAAGTAGAACTGTCAGTCGAACCATCAACACAAACCCGTCCTCCTCTCCCTTCTCCCGTCCCCTTCCCCTTTCCTCCCCTACACGTAGATTGTCATTTAGAGTTTTCCCAGGCAGCCCCTGGTTGGTCAGCTAGTGTATATATATATATATATATATATATATATATATATATATATATATATATATATATATATATATATATATATATATATATATATATATATATATATATATATATTGATAAATAAGTAAATGAAAAATAGTTACAGAAATATATCCCACGACCCAATTTTTTTTTTTTTTTTTTTAGTCTATTGCCATTCTATTTCGTGTAAACTTTCTGGAGTCAATCCAAGCTAAAGAGCCATAAACTGCATAGCAAGCTGCTAATTATGCTCCTGGTTTATAATAATAATAATAATAATAATAATAATAATAATAATAATAATAATAATAATAATAATAATAATAATGCACGTCCGTAAACATTAACTATGAACATCCTTCACATTTTAAATGTATCATTAATATAGGCATTTGTTGGTACACAATGATTTTTATTCATACCGTTCTGATAATCACTCGATCAGAGCTCTACCGCTGAAAACAATATGCCTTTAGTGTCCTCTGTAAAAGGAAAGCCATCCTATTAAGAGTAAACACAAGCATATACCTGTCCATCACGAAAAATTAATCAGCGTTGGTGAGAACTGGGCTCTCCTGTGGAAAGGCTCTCACCTCACGTGTTTTATCTCAAAGCAAACAGATAAACTCCGGCCCGAAAGTGTGAGAAGTGCTATTATTCCATCACTGCGTATTCTAGACTGTGGCCCTGGCAACTGAGATTCAGTAAAGCCCAAGCACAGAGAACCAACTGTTTCACCATCAGACACGGGATTACCAGACAGATTTGACTTTCACCTCCAAAGTGACAGTAATTCTACTGTTATCGTTCACAACAAATTTAAACTTGGAGAGCTATATAAAGATGATTTAAACTCACTTCAGAGAGAACGTAGCCACACACACTGACATGCCACAAAACAGTTACTTTCCACCCAAATTCGCACTGATTTCACTTTACCACCGTCCACATGACTTGTTTTGTGAAACTTGGAAATTTAAACAAAGTTACCAATACAAACAAAGAGAGAGATACATACATACATATGTAATATATATATATATATATATATATATATATATATATATATATATATATATATATATATATGTGTGTGTGTGTGTGTGTGTGTGTGTGTGTGTCATCGGTCATACTGCCAACCCACAAGATTTAACAATCCTATCGTCGTTGTTTACAAAACAATCCGTACCATCCTTAAATACTCATACATCTGGAAGTATTTAGCTTAACCTCTTCACTGTGGTGGTTTCTTTCTAATTACTTCCTTGCTGTCTCACCTCCAGGTAGGTTTTGTTTTTATTTATTTCATACTTACTGTTATATTTTACATGAAATTCTAAGATTGTACTTATAATTGCTTTCATCTTTTTTATCCCAGCCCTGAGGATGTAATTCTGTATGTAAGTGCGAACCGTTGTCGATAGAATTTAGTTATAGTACAAATAATTCTCCGAGATGACGCATGATAAAAAGACAGATTATCAGTTCACTGATGAGATGTAACATATCAGTTCTTGATTTCGCTAAAATGTGGCTCCGTTTTCTGAGAACCTTTTGTGAGTGGTGGCTCTCTCTCTCTCTCTCTCTCTCTCTCTCTCTCTCTCTCTCTCTCTCTCTCTCTGTTAAGTAAAGTGTGAGAGATTGTGAAGGTGGTTGATTGAGAGATGAGTGCCGTAATGGGGAAGATTAGCTGTGAGAGGAATCAGTCCTAGAGGTTTGTTGGGAGGACAGTCTTGACTCAGCATTGTGGTCGTTAGTTTGCACTGGTCAAAAACAAACCCTCGCCTCAGGTATGGTTATGGCGTTTGAAAACTCGTTCTAGATAGTTATTTTGTAGGTGTTGAAAAAGCTGAATCTGAATATGTATTGGGTAAGTTTTTGTAGAGAGACTGGAATTTTGGTAAAAGTTTAGCTCTGAATTAAGTGTCATAAATCTGGAAGGAGTAATTTATATTTTCAGTAACTTAAATGAACAGCTTCAGCATCTCATCTCATTCTCAGCTGCCATCCGTGTGTGTGTTTGTGTTTTGTCTTTGTCTCCCTCTCTATCGCGCTCATACTCCGATAACTATTAATAGAGAAAGGGAATAAGACACAGGCTAGGTAGAACCATTCCATATTGTAATTCAAGCTACTACAAATACTTCTTAACAATGTTTCATCAGTTGAGATACATAAGTCGTGATGCTGATATGCAGAAGTCTTTAACAGGTTAGCTGGAAATGTTACAAGATTTGTGGTGTGTAACAGTTCTTGTAACAGTTTTTTTAGTCATGGTGTGTGTAAACGGATAATGCTCAGGTAATGAGTATTAAGTGCTTAATTTTAAGATATCGTTTAACATTTACCTTTGTGTAATAGTAGACAGTTATATCTTGAAGGTTCTTTTCTGAGATCAATAACTTGAATTATTGTCAAAGGTGGCTTTTCATTTTTAACAAGTACTATTCAAGGTTCCCCTGATTGAGTGTTTAAATATCTTCCTTAATTATTTAAAATTTTACTTTGTAATTAATGGTAATACGCTTATAATCTTTTTCATTTCCAAAAGTTGATTGTGTTTTGTAATTTTATGAAATGTTTGTGTTTACATCAACAAGAACGATCTAAAATGTTAGAAAATGTTATGAACCACTTTTGGTCGTTAATTGCCTTATACTACCAACACTCTTTCATTACTTTACTAAAGTAGTTAAAGAAATCTTTATATCACGAATATGTATACAGTAAATACTGTTCACACAAACACACACACACACACACACATATATATATATATATATATATATATATATATATATATATATATATATTGGAACAGTATTTTAATATATATATATAATTTCAATGAAAATTAGCTATTCAATATATATATATTTATATATATATATATTATATATATATATATATATATATATATATATATATATATAGTCACCTGATCCATTATGTGCCATTCACTTGTATATTCTGGATCTTCTTTGGGAATAAGGCGTACATTCGTACATTCTGCTTTGGTTTCACTAAGTGCCACAACATCGCCCATGCTACCCTTATGCATCTTTTAACTTAAGTTCTTCTCAACTGTCTTAAAACCAAGGTATGTATATGCAAGCACCATATCTCTAGCTACTTACTGACTCTTACACTATTTTTTTTTTATTTCCAGCA
This sequence comes from Macrobrachium rosenbergii, assembly GCF_040412425.1. NCBI lineage: Eukaryota > Metazoa > Arthropoda > Malacostraca > Decapoda > Palaemonidae > Macrobrachium > Macrobrachium rosenbergii. The sequence continues at coordinate 4,151,242 of NC_089757.1, read as the reverse complement.
TGTTAAAAGAATGATAAAACCTATTACTGTTAACAAAGGAAAAAGCTCGTCTACCACTGATGAGGCTTGCCCTCCTTCTATGGGTTTACAAACCTTTACTGGGCCTTCCACAACTTCGAGACAGACAAACCTTATTAAGGTTTCAAGCTACTGGATGAATGAATAAATTATCTGGCGTCATAGCCTCATCACGTTGACACATTCCATGTACCTACTTTGACTATCTTTCGGGAATAATTTCCCATGAAGATTCCATTGGTAACGCTAATGAAATATTGTTTTAAAGTAACTCTCCCACACCACAGAAACTTTCCCGTATAGGTTTAAGAAGCAAACCTTCCCAAAGGTGAAACTCAAAAAAGGAGCAACAACAAAACAATAAAATACGACTTAATTTCATTCCATGGACAACCTTGCATTTGGTTAACGTTGAAAATGATATTACTCTACAAATAATACCTAATTTTGGGAGAGGCGTGGGAAATCTGTATCCGCTGGCCAACAAGATCAGTTCTCGGCCTTCTTGAGGCTTTTGATTGAGAGAGGACGAATGCATTGCGAAATAATTGTTATAGGTTAACAAAGAAGGTGCAGTGCAAGGAACTGAATTATATCAGTGTTTTATAAAGATTATTTTACGTTTCTTGCATTTGTAAGGAGAGAAGCCGACCAAGCCATGTCCAGATGTTGCGTGATGCTGACTGAGAGCTTCTGTCATTGTATTTTCGCAGCAGCAGGAACAAAAAGCGATTTACATGTAGATGTTGTGAGGCTTTGTATTTATATCAGCATTCATTATCCAGCGTTGCAGCCGCGCACACATGCTGACTATTGCGGGTCCCTTTGTGAAGCGACCCCGCTATTATTCAACATCATGCGATTTGAAAGCGGGGAAAAACAGATTACTATGCATGCATTTGACCTATTTGAGTCATGAATAAAGAACAGAAAATAGTGAATGAAATAGAGGAAAATTAGTTTTGCAAAAGCGCACCGATGATACAACCCAGCTGAAAATACAGTGTGTCATATATTTCCCCTTTTTTACGCCTCACGCGAAAGGACGCCCAGCCAGTCATATCACACGTACGCACACGCATGTACGTGCGAATATCTGCACGCACCAAGAAAGCTACAATTTGTAAAATCCGTTGCACAAGAGATCCGGTCCAATCTAGTGCTTGAAAAAAGATGGGGAAAACGACGGTAAATAAGAAAATATCACATCTTAGATTACATCTTCTTGTGTGGAAAGACGACATAATTGTGCGAGCAGGAAATGCGGACACACTGAACGAGAAAATAAGAAGACGTTCGCAAGCAGCTTTCCGTGAATAACCCAGTGATTACACAGATATTAATCACAAGAGGTATAAATGGGAGCGTCTGGCTGCATTAATAACGCAATACAAGCATTCGTTTTGATTAGAGGGGTCGTTAATTGCTCAAGATGTGCATGATGTGCCTTTGGGAAGAGGCTCCTCTTTCTCTTCATCCTTACGAGGACTTAAGACTTTCATAAACTGCTGTTATTCTTTTTTTTTTTTTTACAGTTACTGCTTACGCTTTACTTTGCGGAAGATAATGAGAGAAACAAAGATATAATTTATCATCATTAAATCAACAGCTAAAAAACGGAGGTTCTAAAAGTTAATTGCCCGGCGTAAAATACGTGAACAACTGTTAGTTTACATTTTGATTATCAACTTCTTTCTCGTTTTGCGAATGCTGACAGGAGGAAAGAATTATACTGGTATATCACCTTACGAACTGCCAAACTGTGGCATTTGAAAGCAACTATATGGCCTAAAATACCCTGACCCACGATGACATAAGAGCTTCTGGAGTTTGGAGCAAAATAATCCCAGTTCTTAAAACAAAAGCCTGTCGTAAGGCATAAACAATGAAAGCTAAAACGAATCATGCAGCCGATAAATGAACAAATCAGGCATACCTTAAAAAAAGATTAGATTTCATATTTGCCCTCAGTCATTTAAATGAAAAGTCCAGCCATATAGTTAGATCTTCCACCTGACAATAACCATTAATTTCATACTGATTTTATCCAAGCCAAGGAATTTCATACTGATTTTATCCAAGCCAAGGAAACCTAAATATGTATTACGAACCTAGGAAAAGAGAGTGAGATAGTGAAAAAAAGTAAAACGGTTAAGTCAAATAAAGAAAAAGATAAATACGTCAAATTCATACAGAAATTCACACAGGAAAAGATTACCCTAAAGACTACAGTAACAGAAGATTGTGTATAAAAAAATTATCTCTATAGTTCACCCTGCCCTTCCAAGAGGGAAGATGCATCTATCGAATAATCAAGTACTTTTGCAAGCAAAAGCTTCTTGTCAGTGGAAGTAAGGCAAAATCTTCTAATGCTAAAGAGATATAATCTGCATAATCTCTTATTTATTGCTCGCCGTTTAAAGCTTTAAACACAAATGCATCCAGTCCTATGATTTTAATTTTCCATGAACGTTCCAAATTACTTTTAAGACCAAATTGGAAGACATGAATGATTGGATGTGACTTATAAGACCTAAATATTAGGAGCTACACCGGCTAAATTTTACTTTAAAGAGCCAACTATTAGGAGATATGGCGGACTTAATTTTACTTTTAGAGCAAAATATTGTGAGACATTCAGGGCTGAATTTTGCTTTTTCGACCAAAACTTTTGGAAACAAGAGGAGCTAACTCCCATAACCTCAAGGATATGAGTAAACCAGAAAGATATTAAACAGAGAAAGTGAGGAGAAATCTCATATACTAAACAACATTACCAGCTAAAAAAAAAAAAAAAAAAAAATGTACAACGCGTAACAAAAGTCAAGACGACCTTTAAAGGACAATGTGGATTACAGCACAAGAACAGTCTTGAATTTCAGCCTTGCTACCCTTCAGCACTAAATACATGATCAAGACAAAGAAATTAGTCTTCGTGAATGTTGATAAATTCGTTGAAACACTGCCAAGCTGAGAGTTGGAAAGCTAACCATTATATTATAGAACATCGATGACAATTACATGGGGTGATTTTCACTTTTTGAAAACTTAACCTTAATATCACAACCTCAAGGATGTTCTCTTAATCCTTTCGAACAGACTAATACATCAACTCAAAACCAGCAATTATGTGGATTAGTTAATTTAATGCATGGTGAACCTTTGTCTCATTCCGGGAGGAATCTCCTTTCTAGCTTCTTGAGAGAGAGAGAGAGAGAGAGAGAGAGAGAGAGAGAGAGAGAGAGAGAGAGAGAGAGAGAGAGAGATAAATATCTCGAAAATTAAATGAGTACTTATAATTTCATTAGCTCAAAAACTTACCCTTCCTAAGTCAAGGGTCATCCCTTCTCTACATTTTTAGTTAAAACTGAGGTAGCTCAAGTACGCATAATAATTTCACCAAATCACGGCGAAAATTACTTTCCTTTCTCTGGAAGCACTGCAGTGATGAAGACCCCACAGTAATGAAACTAACAGCCCCCGTGTAAACAGCCTGCGGATGTCGGTCTATTTGACCCAAAAGGACGGGAGTAAAGCACGCCAATTCTTTTGTTTTGAAGTTGGATAAAAGATGAAAAAAGGAAAAAGTTACTGATGCTACTTCAGGGACTTCATCTTGGCTCCTTTTTCACCTTGGGGCCCGAACGGTTCCCCCTTTCCCCAACGCCACCAATAAACGTTCGAGATCTATGTCAACAAGGCAGGTAGACTCGTTTTTCCTCTACCAATCATAACAAACTATAGAAGATAAATAGGCGTTTTGTAGGGTAAATATTGGACTTTGGTTCTGATTTTTTGTCTTTAAGCCAGTAAGTTGGTGGTGCATCCACGCTGTCGCGCTGTGATGGGCAGATATTGTGCCTTGGCTCTTTCAAGTTTTCTTGTCCTGTGAAAATTGCGCGACTGTTGGCGACAGTGCGAACGTGTGCATCTGTAGAGAGAGAAAGATATTGTTTCACAATTTATTTTCATAAAAAGGCACTGCAACAAATATGGTCACCATCGCAGAACTACGTCTATGTCAGTAATAATTCAGAGAGAGAGAGAGAGAGAGAGAGAGACAGTATTTTTTATTTTGTAAAAAGCTATTCATTTACATGCTATACAAGTATTTGTCCACTATGGAAAGATAGATCAATGAAATCATTCTATTTGGAGGTGGGAAATGCTCTGTCTCTCTCTCTCTCTCTCTCTCTCTCTCTCTCTCTCTCTCTCTCTCTCTCTCTCTCTCTCCCCCCCCCGTGTACGTGTTTACTTATTTCCGTGTCCGCGCATGAAGATTCAGAAATTACAAATTTCATAACGGACCTGTGGGTATGGACGCTGAAACGTACAGGAATTAATGAAGCCGTTAAATTTTTGAATAAAAAAAGAAATAATATAATAATGATAAAAAGAGTAGTAGTACTAGGTTTAGTTGTAGTGGTAACAAAAGCAACGGATGTTGTGACAGTACAATAATATTCAATATAACTACCTTTGAAAGAGAAATCACATATTAAAAAAAAAAAACTAACAATTCCTCATAGTCTACACATTACAACGAAAACACTTAAAGGAACATAGACAGACAGACAAACAAACAAACAAACACACACATATATATACTAAATATCCATATATATATATATATATATATATATATATATATATATATATATATATATATATATATATATATATATATATATATATATATATATATATATATATATATATATAGTATATATATATACCAGTACATATACCATACGCCTTTTTATCCTGTCAGAGGGAGTGGCATCAAAAGGGCAGAGGAGCCTTTCTGTTGTCAGGAATTCCTAACGGTGGGATTTTTAGCACCATGCCCTTTGTCTTGACCCTATGTATATATATATATATATATATATATATATATATATATATATATATATATATATTTTAGAAGCATGTGGCTCTGTTAGTGCAAGTGCACCAATGGTAAAAACAACTTTATACAGCAATGAAAAGATCAATAATTGACTACAGTAGCAGCATATTGCTGTCTTTGAAGAGGAGCTATACTGGTTGTTGAGAAATCATCCAGAACAAGGCAGCGAGAAGCATAATAGGGGCATCTAAAAGTGCCATGCAAGAAATATTACGGAATGAGGGGCAGAGCTGCATCCAATAAATCATAGAATAACAAGAACAGCAATCATCCAGTTGTTTAGGTCCACCACAACAATTCACAGCTGTCCTAAATGACTAAAGATTCTAACAAGAAAGAATACCTAGATGTAATGAACATAGATGCAAAAGGCATTCCTCCATTGAGCACACCAGACACAGAGATGCAGATGAGAGCAAACAGCATATCGAGACTAAGGATGCAGAGGTACTGCCAGCTTCCAGTCCATCAGAAACAAGCTGCACACACTTTAAATCAATATCTCATGGGTGAAGAGATTACTCATTACAGCCCACAGGGAGACAGACTGAGAGAAGTTGACCTCCTTAAGCATTTCCTACAACCTGGTGTATTGAAAAGGGTGTTGATATCTCATCCAAAATTTGTTTGCTCCACATAGTCAAAAGAAATGTAAATACTATGTCATATTGTACATAAATTATATTACAGCATATTTCATTCTGCAACAACCTGTTAGCATCACTGAAACTACTATGGCATTTTAAAATTTTTGCATAAACTTTACCTTTGAAGTGTTAATCTCATCTAAATGTAATGCATTCAATTAAGTAATTGCTTGAAGCTTATGTTTAACATGGTATACAGTAACAAATTGTACATTAATCACTGTGAATAATACCACACGCTACTCCTTAGTAATTATGTTTCATGTCAGAAACCTGATAAAATGTAATGTATATTTTAATAGCAGTGATTAAAATTACTTATTTAATGTACAGCATATATAAATGTTGCGTACTTAGTCATATTAAAGTCACATCCGTAGTACAATCTTTTAATTACTAATTTCTAACTAATGCATTGTAATTCCCTTATGTTGTCATCTGTAATCATTTATACTTTGTAACACTACCGGAGTACTGTATCACCCTTGATGGATGACTTTTGTCTAGGAATCATTAGGGTGGAAAAGGTGTGTATAATATCACAGCCAATGCCATTCAATATAGAGGGCTTTCTCCTATACGCAGACCACACCTGGGTTGTGTTTTTGCCCAATAAAGTGTTTCACCATTTGGCGAGGTTAGCACCAGAATAGCACAGCCCTCTGGTTTCTTAGCAACTCTTGGAGACAGGCTTATTACCTTTTGCTCATTTTCTTAACCCTGGCAAACGCTGGTACCCCATTTACAGCAAGGAGAACTGGTGGCCAGTAGGTCAGGAGTGATGCAAGGAACTGATAAACTTGCGCTGAGTGCTGCACTACTTTGGCTGATAGCACCCTCCAAAGGTAGGCAGGGTAGTCATCAAATCAATATGCTATGCCTCCTTATATATATAATGTTAAATTACATCTCATTTCCCCTACCCGAGACTGACTCCAAGGATAAAGTAAAACACAACAGTCACTGGCACATTCATACTCGAAGTGTTGAATCACAGGTGAACCCGTGAAGAACCTCCTCAACACCACATGATTCCTACACCTACCTAGAAGGCTAATTAGCAGAGCACTGAATCCTACCCTACAAACACTGCTCTATTCATCATTACCTTATGCACACCCTTGTGCTTCCTGGATATTATTATGGGCTTTCCTTTCCAATGCCTCTGTCATGCCAGCTTTACTACCTTTCTCCCTCCTAACATCACTGAACTATAAACTCTTTCCAATTGTCTATTATTATCCATTCTTTCAACATGAACAACTCATCTAAAGAGAAACTGATCTATCCTTTTATACTAGGAAAACCTTTCTACCAGTTTTACCTTCCCTCAAATTTTCCAAACATTCCGTCTCTCTTAAGCTATATATAATATGCAAACAATTAATCTCATCACTTTCAACCTTCTCATTTTCAGTTCAGTATCCTAACTTTACTCCCATACAGAAGAATTAACTCAACAGTTCCTTTACATATTCCCACCTTGGCTGATATTAACTGTTCAAGTTTCTTCCTGCTCATTTGTGGACGCAATGCTGCCTGTCTGCTCCACCTATTCTGCACTTCACCTGTTCTCTCATCCTACCATTTATCCATTACATTTATTATTGGAGCGGGTAACTACAAAAAAATAGGGGAAAAGTGCAAATGGTGATACAAGCATGAAACTTGGCTCAACTATTCTTCTTGTCCCTTGATCACATTATCAACCTCTGGCCACACAAAATTTTGCCATTTTCCAAGATGGTCGACAGGTTTTCAAAATGGCGCCCTGTGGATATTTGAATATTGGTATTTAATTGATTAATCACATTCAAATCCCTAAGTCACTCCCAGTTTATATTAAAATATTAAAAACAAGCCTTTGTATATGTAGATACATCATTTATCTGCATAGAA
>NC_089757.1:4128769-4138769 GCF_040412425.1 Macrobrachium rosenbergii | reverse complement strand
TGCTTCACATAAACACTTGCCAGTCCCAAAGGACCTCGAGAGAGAGAGAGAGAGAGAGAGAGAGAGAGAGAGAGAGAGAGAGAGAGAGAGAGAGAGAGAGAGAAATGTTAAATCCTGACATTTAGTTGTTGGATGATATGAACAGCAGGAGAGAAAACTTGCTATGCGGTCACTCAGAACATTTGAAGTGAATTTTTTCATAAACACAAGACGGAATACCGATATGCGGAAGTAGTTGGCAATAAAAAAAATTGAGAAATAAGAAAAGAACAACATAACGACGGATGTTTTTTATCGTTTGTATTACAAGAAGATATCTAGCAATATATAGGTCTTACACAAAATTCCATGGTATAAAGAAATAAACTAATTGTAGGAAATTTACCAGTGTATAAGTTTGAGCAGCTAATGATAGCACAAAAAATCTAGTCCAACAACATCATATTTTACACTTAATAATTTTTAAAACAAAGAAACTGCATCACGGAAGATGAAAGTCTTAATTGCAAATAAACAAATAAGACAGAAAATTACTGACAGTTACTAGACACCAGTCGCAAGACGCATTATAAAATTAACAAAATCGGCCAAAAAGGAAAAAATTAAACAGAAAGAAAAACCCAACAACGAAAACACAAAACAAAAAAAAAAAAAGGAACACAAAGCAAGCGACGGAAACCAAACGCAACAGCAAACAAAAGCTGGCGAGAAAAGAAGAGAACAAGGAGCCGAACAAACACACACACAACACACACACAAACACACCAGGGGGATCTGGAGACGAACAGACACACAAAGAAGGTGTTGCGATCGGAGAATTCGCACACAAAGGAAAAAACTAGCAGCAGGGCTGCAGCAGTTTATACCGTTCTGTGGCCTTCGCTCGCTTAACAGCCGCTGGTTGTGATGGAATTGCCGTGCTCATGGCTAAGATCGTATAAGATGCTGTGTGGTTATGTTGCACAATTACCTCTGCTTGCAAGATTTCAGGCTCTTTACGACGCTCGCGGTGAAAGGAGAGAGAGAAAAATTCGCAGTTCGCCTCCTTGGTCTTAGATAGAATACTCTCCTTCTTCAACAATGTGTGTGTGTGTGTGTGTATATATATATATATATATATATATATATATATATATATATATATATATATATATATATATATATATATATATATACTGTATATGTGTGTAGCCTATATGTATACATATATATATATATATATATATATATATATATATATATATATATATATATGTGTGTGTGTGTGTATATGTGTGTGTATATATATATATATATATATATATATATATATATATAGATAGATAGATATATAGATAGATAGATAGATAGATAGATAGATGGATAAGTATGCTTCTCAGAATAATTATCACCAAATGGTATCATGCGACATTAAATCATCAACACAAATGATTCATACCGACAAATCCGCTGGAGCGGATAAGACTACATTAATTTTTCTTATATGGCCATCTCAAAAAAAAAAAAAAAAAAAAAAAAAGGTAACAGCTATTGTTAGAAGTTATAACCTGTGTTTTTATTTCCAATGCTGCAGATGTCCTTACAACCCTAAACGAATACAGACATGTAGTCAGTAATTTGGCAACACCGAAATTTATTCTCTAATGTTTTTCTTCCAAGATTTTCAAATCAGTTGCATTTTTGTGAGTTACACATATGCACAATAAGTTTCCCAATGAACTTCATTTTTAAGAATTACACGAGTGTATTACAAGCTTTCTAATCAACTGCCTCTTATCTTCAGAGTAATACACGTGCAACATGCGGCCTGTAATCAGCCATTTCTTGAGAGTTTTGCAGCGCATTACGAACTGTCCAATCTGCTACATGTGTTAAGTGGATCTTCTAATCAACTATATTCTTAAAGTCATACACGTATAATATGAATGTTTCAATCACCTTCATTCTCAAGAGTTATACATGTGTATCGTGGATTTTCTAATCAGCTACATTCTTCAGATCAATACATGTCCACCAGTACGCTCTTGGTTTTAAGAGTTGCAGGACAAGTTTTATTTTTGGAGAACAAAGGCCAATGGGACGGGCAAAATATTACACTCTTCTAGCCCCAGTACGAAGAAAACAAGAAACAGTGAGAAAAGTTAGCAGTCTGGAAGAAAAGAAAGATGAGAATTCCAAAGCCTGTTGTACTGCGTCTTTACAGTTATGGTATATGTGCATCCTCTACATATACATCGGGTAAATATTGTGTTCTTCACGAGGAACAAAAGCTTATAATTACAATGAGCGAGTCATTATATGTAATCGCACCAATTAAGGCAATTCATTACACTAACTGAATTTCAGCTTTTCTAATTTGTCCAGACTGATAGGTCATACATTTCTATTCCTCTAAATTTCCCTCTTTTAGGATAAACGGCTTCCAGAGGTAAAACAGTGCGTTATTGTTTAATCAGTACAAATTACTATGCGCTCCTGGGGGTTAATCACCAGCAAGAAAACAGTTCATTAGTCTGAGCGGATTCTTTCTCCAAGACGATAATTTCTCAAGTATTTTACCCGGTTAAAAAATTGTTGTAAATTTTTTTTTTTTTTGAGTCACGATTACAGAGAGTATATTTATATTTCTTTGGGAGGGGAATGGTAATGTTCTGAAAATCAGTTTCATACGAACAGTTTGAATATACTGTTTTTTTGAATAACTTCCTGTCCTAATACCCAAACACCCATAAGAAAATAAAGTATTGCAACACAGTGCAGGTGACCTTGACTACAGCGAGCAGTAACCGCATCATCTGCTTTCTAAACTTCGTTGGGAATTCACTCGGAAAGAAAATCACGCAATACAAAAGCGAGTGTTTACAATACCCTGAACCACATTCAACGTCTTGATGGTTGGATAGACACACTGATGCATGGCAAAATGGTCAAACCAAAGGCATTGGTGCCAAACAGGGCATGAAATGCTGTACGATAAAATCAAGAAATGGAAAAACGAGTGAAAAGTTCGTCGGAGTGAATGTGATCGTTGGAAGCACAAGACCGTAATATCACACACACCATCAGCGACGCATTAGGCGTCCTCGTGGTTAGGCAATGAGCTTTAATGAAGAGGAGAGGAGAGGCCCAGCAACTTCATTTTCTTAAATTCAAAGACTTCGCGGATTATCCCGGCAACAAAGAGCACGCCTAGTTCCCTGGGGGCATCCTCCGCATATACCCGATATTCATATCCTCCTTTCAACGACGTCCTAAAGCAAATGACGCCGACATTGATTCGCACGCCGACGTAGATTCCCTTCACACGCACTCATACATAAACATGCGCACGCTTATACCACCTCCAGAGCGAAGCCAGAAGCACCTTTGCGCATCTAATACAATGAAACAGATCAAGACGTTCTAAATAGCAAAAAAAAAAAAAAAAAATATATATATATATATATATATATATATATATATATATATATATATATATATATATATATATATATATATATATATATATAGTATGTGTGCGTGTGTGTGCATGTGTGTATGTAGGAAGAGTAGCGTCGGAAGCACTAGAAGCTGTTACCCTTCCGGTGAGGTTATCAGGCGAATTCCTTGACCTCTCGATGTTCAATTCAATAGGCTTGTGCGCAAACTGTGTGTCTTTAATTTGATAAGTTCCTCGTTGGGAGAGCGGGTTCCGTTCTCAGCTACCACTCTGTTGGCCGCGAGTTCGAATCTCCGACCGGCCAATGAAGAATTTGAGGGATTTATTTCGGGTGATAGAAATTAATTTCTCGCTATAATGTTGTTCGGATTCCACAATAAGCTGTAGGTCCCGTTGCTAGGTAACCAGTTGGTTTTTAACCACGTAAAATAAATCTAATCCTTTGGGCCAGCCCTAGGAGAGCTGTTAATCAGCTCAGTGGTCTGGTGAAACTAAGATATACTTAATTTTTTAACTTGATAGTTATTCATCTCAATATTCACTTGACCAAACTTAGCTGAGCAAATGACTAATGGCAGGGAAAACGTTTCATTCCTGTCGGTAAGTTTACCTACACACACTCACAAACGTACACACACACACACACACACACACACACACACACATATATATATATATATATATATATATATATATATATATATATATATATATATATATATATATATATATATATAAATAATTAAAAAATTACGAGCTAATAACCATTAATAACCTCAAACACAAAATTAGATGCCTAACTTCACGAAGTTGCGAAACAACACGGCCATCAACCATCAACGCCTGAAATATTTTTTTGCTAAATAAACACGTAGTAACAAAGACAAATGTATTCAAATTTTGAACTTATTTGAAGATACATAACTTCTTCACCACATCAAAGTACATATCTCCACAAGCTTGGTGAATCGGAGAAGAGTACAGTAGTATTAATCATCGAAATAATTGAGAAAATTACAATTTAAAAAGTAATAATACCTATATATATATCACTATATATATATATATATATATATATATATATATATATATATATATATATATATATATATATATATATATATATATGTATGTATGTATGTATGTATGTATATGTGTGTGTGTGTGTGCAATCTGTCATTCCCTTTGAAACAAACGTAGTGAATGAGCATACCTCTAGAATGAAGGGCCCAGCCATATCCTTTAAGATCGAGTAGTAGTAAGAGGGTTTACGAAGCCATCCCCGGTAATTTCTAAACGGAGAAAATGATCAAATTTTGCTGCAAAGCTTTAATGAAACTCCTTGGCCTTTATCCTCGTGGGATTAGGCTGCAACGCATCTTGGAAGTTGAAAGGGAGCTACATTTGCCTAGATTAATTTTTCCTCTTTTTTTTTTTCCCCTCTCTCGTCGTCTATTTTTTCTTTTCTCTCTTCTCATCTTCACTCACATCCCGTGTAAATATGTCGGGAGGAAAAATAAATGAATGTATGGTGAGGGTTTGTCTTGATTGGAGTCTGATCCTGCTGGTTCCCCCCGTCAATCCCTCGGGACCCAAAAAGAAAGAAAGGATTCAAACATTTTCGTCTAGGCTTACGCCACGGCTTCTATACGAAGGATATATATACAGTATATATACATACATATATGTATGTATGCATGTATGTGTATGTATGGGGAATGTGCCCAGACGGTGCTATTATTACAAGTCTGTATGAGTGTGAGCTTCTGTACGTCAAAACGTGAATGGTTTTTTCCTTCCTCGCAGTACCGGAAATTATGTTTCTTTCTAGGGAATTGACGCTCCTCCGATCATTAAAAGTAATTGAGGCCCGAGGCGTCCCCATAGATTCTTGAAGTAAGCCATGTCACTCTACTTTCCAATCTGATGCAAGGCAACTGTCCTTGCCACTCTTACCTATAAGCATGTTACGCATACCATTTGGTTATGACATAATCAAATCAATGGGTCAGTTGCTTGAATTACCTCTTTATTTCATATGAATGTTCGTATAAAAACTTTCTGAAACCTTAACTATGAATACAAGATTCATATAACCAACACTCAAAATACTTCCCAACTCTTAAAAAGCCGCTGGATTTGAAAATGGTGAGAGTTTGCATCACAGCAAAGTAAATAAGCGTACGAGATAGATGTAACCCCGAATTCTTTACTCGTTCTGTTACCTATCCAAAAATTATACAAATAAATAAGTAAATAAATAAAGAAAAAGGGGCTGGCTAGTACGGTAAACGAAAATAGCCTCCCGAGAATTGTAACACTAATGACCCAATATCGGCAACAGCCTTTCACCCACCCACCTGGGCTGATCGAGACTGCTATCAAACTCTCAAGAATGAATGGCCGCTCTTGTGGAACCGCTCCCAGGTCCCTTTCGTTTGTTCGTTCGAATCACGAATAACATTTTTCTCGTTTCACGTTTGGTGGTTGAGTAGCTTAAAATGCCTCTAGCTAGGGTAGGGGTCCAGCAATCAACACAGAAATGTTTTCACTAACTCTCTCTCTCTCTATACATATATATACTCACATACACAGTGACAACTTTTTATAGTCACAAACATTAAGCTACAATTGTCGTTTAATATCAAAGTAACTCAACCTCGGAATAGCATACATATACCGCAAGGGAATTTATAAATAATAAGCAATTCGTCACCATTTGAGCCGAATGGTTACCGTCAATGAAATGTCGTCGCTTCCCAAAAATTCGGAAGTTCGAGTCTCCCTGCTGACGAATCGCTTATTACTTACAAATTCTGCTTCGGTATATGTGTGTTACTCTAAGGTCGAGTGAATTTGATATTTAACATTTGTAGCTTAATGTTTGAGTGTGTGTGTGTGTGTGTGTGTATGTGTGTAAGTATATATATATATATATATATATATATATATATATATATATATATATATATATATATATATATATATGTATATACATATATATACCTCCAACTCCCGGAGCAACAGCTTGAAGAACAATCCAAGGAAAGGCACTAACCACATGCATTTTATTAAAATATGCCGACGTTTCACAACTCCTCAGAGTTTCATTTTCCAGACTGCAAAAAGCGAAATGGCAATCAGTAAACTAATAAAAAAATGAAACAAAATTGTAAACATGCTTCTATTAAAATGCACTAAAGAGTAAAAGTAATTTTTTGAGACACACCAGGGTTTTCTTACAATTAATCATGTCTACAAAAATAAAAGCGTGGGCCCCAAACATGGAAGGAAATGCTCAAGAAAAGAAATAGATTTTTTTTATTTCTTGTAGCATTTCCTTCCATGTTTGGGGCCAGGCTTTTATTTTTGTAGACATGATTAATTGTAATAAAATACCTGAGTGTCTCAACACATTATTTTTACTTTCTAGTGCATTTTAATAAAACATTGTTAACATAATTTTTATTTTTATTTTATACTTTTTTAGTTTGGACAGAAATTGCAACCGATTTATGACTGTTAGTTGTAACTAACGGGGGAGGGTGAAGGAAGGGGATGGAGGAGGAGGAAGGGGGAAGGAGGGAAGGGGAAGGGAGGGGAAGAGGGAAGGGGAAGGGGAGTAGGATGGTGAGGGAAGGGAAAATGGGAGGAGGCGAGGGGAAGTGGGAGGAGGGGGTAGGGGAGGAGGAAGGGGGGGAAGGTGGAAGGGGAAGAGGAAGAGGGAAGTGGAGGGGAGGGAAGGAGGGGAAAGGGGAGGAGAGGAGGAAGGGGAGAGAAGGTGGAAGTGGAGGGATGGAAGAGGGAAGGGGAGGGGAGGGGAGGAGGAAGGGGAGGGAAGGTGTAAGTGGAGGGGAGTGGGAGGAAGGGGATGGAAGAGGGAATGGGAGGGGACATGCTAAATTAACACTTGATCGTGTGCTTCAAGGGGGAGGGGGAGGGGATGGAAGAGGGAAGGGGAGGGGGAGGACACAGCTAAATTAACACCTGATCATGTGCTTTGGAAGGAGAGAGGGAGGGGATGGGTGGAGAAGGGGATGGAAGAGGGCAGGGGAGAGAGACAGAAGGGGAGGGGGAGGACAGCTGAACTAACATGATCATGTGCTGGGGGAAGGGGAAGGTGGATGGAAAAGGGATAGCAGAAGGGGATGGAAGAGGGAAGAGGGAGGGGTTATATAGAAGATAGAGTCTACCAAGTCAAAGAAGTTGTGAAAAATCTGAAGAGTTTCATGCAAATCCTGAGATACTGGGAGAGATCACTGTAGACCTACTGATCATGTAAGGTTCTATTGTCACCGGGACTGAGTAACCATGCAAAATTTCAAGTCCATAGGACGAAGGGAACAGGTCAAAAATTGAGTCAAAAGACCTACTGAGTCATGTAAGATTTGTCACCGGACAGAACATGAAAATTTCAAGTCCATAGGACACAGGTCAAAAATTGAGTCACAAGATTTGAAAGACAGACAAAATCATGTAATAAAATCAGAATTACAAATCAGAATTACAATAAAGCATTCAGAATAAAATGTCTAAAATGTCTAAAACCTTTACTAAAAGAACAAGCAAAAGGCTGGTGACAACCTACCCAAAAGGAAGCTAAAAACAAACTACTGTACTCATATTGAGTTTTACAAAAGAGCAGGAAAAAATAAATTAACATACAGACAGAGAAGAAGCAGCTCAACAAGACCATCTGGCAATAAACAATTGTGTGGACAATGTTTGGGAGTTTAACGGTGGTACACTCAATTTGATAATAATAGATTCAAGTACTGGTAAATATTTTCTTTTTGTACCTGTCCCATTATTGAAAAGTCTTTACTTTCTATAAAAGTTTTACATATCTTGGAATGATTCCTGATATTAGACTGTTCAAGGCTGATAATCTGCTCCCTGTTCTGAAGCTGATTCTTCTATGAGCATCAATGCTTACTCACATCAGCCTCTTAGTACATCCAACATAGATCCCCTGACTACATCTGTGGCACTAGTACTTATATATGACATTGGATGTAAATAAAGGACTGGGCTTGTCTTTAAGGCTTGAAGAGAGAGCCAACTGTTCGGGGGATTCTTCAGAATAAGTTTGAGGTTAAGGGCCAGTAATTCATTCTGAATGATGTTTAGAAATTTCTTTCTGAAAGAATCATCTTGTATATAGGGGAACTCTGTGTATAAATTTATCTTAGGGACAGTGTAATATAGACTTTTCAGGAACAGCTGTTTTCCATCAAAATTATTTTTTAAGCAGTTTAATAGTATGTTGAATAGAAAGATGATGCCACCTACTCTATATTATATTGTCCCTAAGATGAATTTGTACACAGAGTTCCCCTATATACAAGATGATTCTTTCAGAAAGAAATTTCTAAACATCATTCAAAAGGAATTACCGGCCCTTAACCTCAAACTCATTCCGAAGAATCCCTGAACAGTTGGCTCTCTCTTCAAGCCTTAAAGACAAGCCCAGTCCTTTATTTACATCCAATGTCATATATAAGTACTAGTGCCACAGATGTAGTCAGGGGATCTATGTTGGATGTACTAAGAGGCTGATGTGAGTATGCACTGATGCTCATAGAGGAATCAGCTTCAGAACTAGGAGCAGATTATCCAGCCCTGCACAGTCTAATATCAGGAATCATTCCAAGATGTGTAAAACTTTTATAGAAAATAAAGACTTTTCAATAATGGGACAGGTACAAAAAGAAAATTATTTAACAATACTGGAATCTATTATTATAAAACTGACTGTACCACCATTAAACTCCCAAACATCGTCCACTCAACTGTTTATTGCCTGATGGTCTTGTTGAGCTGTTTCTTCTTTGTCTGTATGTCTATCTCTCTCTCTCTCTCTCTCTCTCTCTCTCTCTCTCTCTCTCTCTCTCTCTCTCTCTCTCTCTCTCTTGTAATAGTCAATGCGAGTACAGAAGTTTGTTTTTAGCTTCCTTCTGGGTAGGTTGTCACAAGCCTTTTGCTTGTTCTTTCAGTAAAGGTTTTAGTAGTTTTATTCTGAATGTTTTATTGTAATTCTAATTTGAATTTCTGATTTTATTAGTTTACTGATTACCATGTTTGCTGTTTGCAGCCTAGAAAATGCAACTATGAGGAGTCGTGAAACGTCGGCATATTATAATAAAACGCTAATGGATAGTGCTTTTCCCTGACCCGCCTTGGATTATATATTATTAAGTTTTCAATCTGACCTACTTACTCTATTCCTTGCTCAGGGATACAATCCAGGGGTCTAGCTGGAGAACATGAGACTTACAAATGAACCTTATGACTCTGACTGCAATTGCTAGGTCAGGTAGAAACTTATAAAGAAAAACAGTGGGGCTGAAGGCCATATTTCAACAAGGAACTGTTGCATATAAACACTTAGGTTTACTTTAAATGGAATTTATTTACAATTAAACATGTCAATCAGAAGCATGGAGAATGATAGGCAGGTAAAGTAATGTTCTGCCACGTGATTAAATGTTACAGCAATTGTTCATATACTGAAGAATCTGTGGTTAATCCTCTTGAAAGGGACACTGAAGAATTGATTGC
>NC_089757.1:4121269-4123769 GCF_040412425.1 Macrobrachium rosenbergii | reverse complement strand
ACTCAATTAACTAAATTAATGGTGTAAGTGAAAAGAAGTTGTGAAATTTTCAGTCAGTCTGAAAGCCGAACAAGAAAATACGAACCAAACAACGTGTCCATGAGTTTAAATGAAAGACGAATACTTACATATGTAAATAAATAAAAAAATAAGTTTAAATCAAGTTTACAACACTTGAAATGAGTAAAATTGCATGTGAAAGAAACAAGACAACTGAAAAACATAACTTTGCACTGAACACAAAACAGCAATAGAAATGGAGTTAAAGGCTCCTATAAAAGCTGCATGCTTGACGCTAATGTACGACAGGATGGACATTCATATCACTACATCTATTTAGTCCGGCGCGTGACTGGCCTTTACGAATTCTCTAAATGCCTAAACAAACAACTGAGACTGGTTTGGAATTGTGTCAAGGCGCAAAACGTGTCAGTTGGCAGATATGCAAGCTTTGTGCGCGAAAGGAACAAGCAACATATCACACGACAGAAATCATGCTATATAAGGCTGCATTGTATGGAGAGAGTTAACACATTGGTAAAGACATTTCAAAATGGTTTTTTTTTACGAAGAACTAGTGATATCAATATTCCTGTTTTCATGGTGCTGTTGTTATAATTCTGGTAAGTCTAGTGTCGTCCATTTATCTCCTATCTAAAAAAAGTAAGGAATATTTTCTGATCATTTCCGTTCCGTATAACCACTCTATACATGGAAATTACAGGCGCTTCACTTGGATTCAGTATCTTTGCAAACTTCTCTTGAAGTGTACAAATTTAGTGTGTGTGTGTGTGTGTATGTATGTATGTATGTATGTATGTATATATATGATATATACAAACACACACACACATGTATATATATATATATAAACATACATATATATATATATATATATATATATATATATATATATATATATATATATATACATACATACATAAAATCTGTACACTTAACAGGAAGGTTGCCAACATACTATCAAAACTAAAGAGCCTGTAATTTCCATGTACAGTGTGGTTATAGGGAACAGAAATGAGCAGAAAACAGTATTATGTCCATTCTTTTTCACACCTTGATCCCCACGGCTACCTAGAAAACCATTTCTTTGTGCCTCTTGTCGTTACGTTAAAACCACTTAACACGCCCACCCACTTGTATTCTCTCAAAAGCTCTCTCCCACTCTCATGCTTTTCCAGCCATTCTTTCATTTTCCAAATGAAAGCAAATTGTGTTAAAAAACGAAAATGATGAAGATTCATTGTGCCTGGGGTAGATGAATTGTATGGAACTGGGGTAGGAGCGACACTTGTAGTATAAGAAACCTGGTGACAGCGAAAGAGTACAAAAATGGTATGAGTGACACATGTAGTATCGGATACACTGGAGACAGTGAAGAGTACAAATATGTTACATTAAGGATTGTATGGGTAAAGTTTTAGTAGTGAGTGTGTGCGGCCCAGGGATGGAAAAGCATGAGAGTGGTAGAAGTTTTGAGAGAATACAAGTGAGTGGACGTGTTAAGTGATTCTAATGCAAAGGAAAGAGATAGAGAGAAATGGTTTCCAGGTAGCCATGGAGATCCTAGCGTTAAAAAGAATGAGCATAGTACTCTGTAACTGTGTTCAGGAAGGTATGCAGGGTATACACGGTGGATCTCACAAAAGAATATTAATTAATAAATTTCAGAAAGACAGTGTAAAAATCCCACGTACTAAAATATGTAGACCGGAGAGTGAATGGTTTGATGTAAAAGTGGGTCTGTGAGAAGAGTGTATCTTTCTTTCATGTCTTTTAATGTCTTTATGGATGAATTGATGACATAAGTTAGAGTAAGAATATCAAATTCTGATGAAGGTGGAAAGTTGTGGTAGAACAAAATGTCTAGTGAACGGAGGGTGTAACGGTTTATGTTTGCAGACAAAACAGAGCATATTAGGAATAGTGAGACATTTGAAAGCACTTGCAAAAGGAGAGTGAATGGGCGCAAGAGTAGCGTTTAGAGGGTTAATGAAAAACAAGAAAATAGAGCAATGAATGTTAATAAGGACGGTGGAAGAACGGAAACAGTTGATCAGCATTTAGGAGTAAATGTCATGCATGACAGTGGAATGGGATAAGAAGTGAGTCAAAGAGATGAAGCAATTAAGGAAAGTGTTTGTGGGGTGGGTGCGCAAGAATGGGATGAGGCTTGGAGTGTCGATGGAAGCCAATGTGGAAACTTATGAAGGAGGTGAGAACTAGACAGAAGGCATGGAGAAGGCGCTAGAAAGAAAGAGACTTGATATACAAGTACCTGTGTATATGAAGCATAGAGGTAAATGATGCAGTGTGTGTGTGTGTGTGTGTGTGTGTGTGTATGCAGAGGTTCAATACGCAGCTGACGAGCCTCCCATGCAGATGTATGAAGTGGATAAGGTTCGTCCCCTATGGAGAAACATTTAATCTTAGATATATATATATATATATATATATATATATATATATATATATATATATA
>NC_089757.1:4083769-4118769 GCF_040412425.1 Macrobrachium rosenbergii | reverse complement strand
CTGTATGATATTGGGGGACAGAAAGCCGTTGGGGCACAGGGACCCAGTCATGTTAGTAAATGGGCCACTAGGCTGACCCCTAGTTAGTCTTAACTGTAAGACCTATTTCCCTTTGACCTTTGTGCTGGCTGTTATTTGCTTCTTTCAGATGTACCGCTCTCCTGTGCCTGTTGCTGGAATCAAATGGGGCACCTCAAACCTCAGAAGCGCAAGGTCGCTTCTCTGTCCTCCTCCCACTGGCCATGTGTCAGGACTTCTGTGGCCTGAATCCATCTTTTGCAAGCGAACTCCATGCACAGATGCAATAAGGTACATCTTGAAGTTGCAAGTAATGCCAGTGTTCTTTTCCTTGTCCTGAATTTCTCTCACTTTTCAGTATTTCCAACTTTTCATTTCTTCCAAACAAAGTCCCTAGCATGCATGCATTTTTTTCCTCATGACTTGTTCCAAGCCTAAATTAAGTTTGTTCTGTGATAATAATTAGCGCATTCCCACCACAGTGTTACCATGTGCTAATTAAATCTAACCAATAATTCCCTCCATCGTGAATAATTTATTTCATGTGAAAGTTTTTATGTGAATGAATGCTGAACTGGAATTCTTTTCCAGAATCCTGTATCTGGCTCTTCATGTTCTGCCCCTGCCCTTGTGAAACAATTGCCTTAGAAGACTCAATTCCATCTTCTGCAATCGACAGTCAACAATAAGATTCGCAAACATTTATTTGCATGAACTGCCAGCCTACAAATCTGTAAATAAATTAATCTAATCTAACCAACTGGTTTGAAAGGTGACCCTTTTCAGATGTTAAGTCATACTATTAATCACATTTATTGCTTATGTTCTGAGATCTAGATGTTGGCCCCCAAGGCAAATTACAGTCAAAATTCAATTTAATTCTTCCAACTGGACTCAGAACATAACAATAATATAT
Organism: Macrobrachium rosenbergii; assembly: GCF_040412425.1. Taxonomy (NCBI): domain Eukaryota; kingdom Metazoa; phylum Arthropoda; class Malacostraca; order Decapoda; family Palaemonidae; genus Macrobrachium; species Macrobrachium rosenbergii. The sequence continues at coordinate 4,117,835 of NC_089757.1, read as the reverse complement.
AAATTTTACAAGTATTGACTTATGGCTGCATCCAACATATGGTCAATATTCGTTAAAAAAAGGAAAAGATGTCTAAACGTTTAGCTTAATTGAGGAGTTTAAGAGATAATCAGTGTCTACATTAACTGACTATAATTACATTAGATCAGAAGAATAACAAGGAAGTTCTAGGCACAGGTTCCATGGCACCTTCTTGCGCTAAATGACAACGCAATGGTGCCATGCACTGACTAAAATAATGCTCTAAGAAAATTCTTAAAAGAAAATATGATAATGACATAAAATAAACTCATGTAAATTATATCGTGAGGAATCTTCCATCTTGAAGCTGGATGAAAAGAAGGGCATCGTGGATGCAAGGGGTAACACAGCTTAACACAGACCTCTGCAATAGGGAGAATCACACAATCACTTCAAATGTTTCAACATACACAGTTGATATTAACACAATTGCAAGGTCTTTAAGGGTGATTTCAGGGAAAGGGATGAGTAGTGAGAAATACATAAAAGACTATAAGCCGATAACTTCCAACACTTGTACTGTACCTAGATTCCTGAGATAGCTGTCTTGAATATATACTCTTGGAGAGTCATAACTAACTTGGGTTCAGCATGAGCAATGCAACAGCTGGGCTATAGGCCATATAAGATGGAGTCTATGATGGATGGGGTGAAACTGGCTCACAGCTGCTTGACCTACCTCGGCCTTGGCTAGTTAATGACTGCCTCTTCACGGGTAATTTTGAATTGTTCCTTGATGTCTGTTGGACCTCAGAAGCCGGATAAATCCCATCCGATCTGCTTCAAGGCAGATCAAGTGTTTTTCCAAGCTGTACCTCCGAAGGAAGATTAATAGGCAGAGGAATGATGGCAGAAAATGAGCACAATAGGTCATTGAGAGGAAGAGAGGTCAAGGCCTTGACCAAAGGCATATTAAATTTGGAATTTCCTGAGCTTGGCTGTGAAGGTACTTTGTCTACATTCTGGGTGGTCCAGACATTCTCCAAAGCTCTGTGCTTGTTGAGAGATGCAATGTTTTAAATGCAGAGGGCTGTACAAGAGTATTTGCTAAATAACTACTCGTAGCAATATATATATATATATATATATATATATATATATATATATATATATATATATATATATAAATTTAAATTTACAAAGACAATGGGCACAAGAATAGAAAGCGGAAGCTCTAGCAGGGATAAAGTAACCTAACTGAAAAAAAGTGATGAGGAATGGACATTAAATATATTAGGGCTCAAGATCTTTCAGAAAATACAAAGGAGCTTGTCCCTAACAGTTGGCTGTCCGGTCCTTATTCCCACAAGAGCAAGGAGCATTCATTATCTGTCATGTTCCGCTCAACATCAAATACACACACTAATATTTTTTCTTCTTTTCACATCTAATGTAGATGACAAAAAATCTCTCTCTCTCTCTCTCTCTCTCTCTCTCTCTCTCTCTCTCTCTCACACACACACACACACACACACACACAAACACACAAAAGGCAAAGTGTGTTACAGTAAGCAAGATATCGGGAGTAGCGGAAAAAGAAGATATAGGCCTACGCTTGACATCTTCATGAATTTGTGAGCAGACAGGAAGGCTCCTGGGAGTAAAACCAGATGTCCGGTGAAGGTTCGTTAAAGCCGCTGAATAATACCTGCTTTAAATATTCACGCCATATGATACTATTTCAATTCAGTGAATTTTATAGGGGGCCATAAGGAAATAAATGGAACGAAGATTAACATTATACAAACACACATACTGTATATTAATATATATATATAAACTATTCATTCTTTTAAAGATGAAGGGTGGCTGTAGATGGTGTTAACCGTTCCATTCTCAGGAAGCCTTCTAGAACAAGGCTGCTAACCTTATGCCTTTTTCCACCTCGCTGCGACGCAAAACTCACTACTAAATACACATAGCGAATTTTTCTGGAACGACCTAAATCAACTCCTGACTCGCTTTCGATTTCAAGAATATATATATATATATATATATATATATATATATATGCCTGTGTATACATATACATACATACATATACACGCATTTTTAATTAGCTTTTAGGCACATCAGAACAATTACCTGGAAAGCAGTAGAAAATTAAGAAATATTCAGAAAACAGAAAAAAGAGAAACCCTCGGTTCATATGTGGCTGAGTAGGCGTTGATATCAGAGCCACCAAACCCAAAATACTGAAATGCACACTCACTGAAAATAATTCTGCAACACTCGTCTGGTCTATTTCGTTCACTAAACAATGATCTGTTTTTGTTTTGTTTTTTTGTAAGCACATAAAAATGTGTTTTATCATGAGAATATTGTTATTAATCACACGGACAGACTCGTATATAAAAGAATAGCATGAACAAAAATTTGCTTTTAGAAAAAAAAGTATTGGACATTTTGTAAAATTCACTTTCAGTCACTAGGACGAAGAGTAAAGGAGGAAACTACAACTTGAAGCCAAAAATTAATCATGATTACTACCACATAATATCTAATATCTGTTACCGATATTATAAGAAGAAAAAACGAAATGCATCTCCAATAATGATTTCGAAAACACGCATACGAATAAAGAAAGGAGAAAATCTCTCCATAATCTCATTTCACATCTTCTGGCATCAGACACGTACGGGAAAAGTCAGCTGACTCACTCAGACAAAAACAGGGGAACCCACTGTAGTTCTTCTCTAAGGTCATCTGTCACTAACTTGCAAGTGGTTGATGTTTCGATAAGCGACACTGCTTAGCATCAACTAAGCAACCGTAAATATATGGATACGAGAGAGGAGAGAAAGAGGAAATGTGAATACCTTGCATAGAGGTACACAACAGCGTTGTATCTAAGCTTGCAACTGCCGCTGCAATCAAGAGAGAAATAAACTTCTAGGAGATACACAAACCATTCACACAAAAATACTGAGAGAGAGAGAGAGAGAGAGAGAGAGAGAGAGAGAGAGAGAGAGAGAGAGAGAGAGAGATAATGAGTTGCTTATCTTCCTTGGACCTAACACGGGTGTTTTTCTTTACTTTACACTACTGAAAATATACACCTATTTTGGCCGTAGTGTTTAATCTTGATATTCAAAATGAATAAGGTTAAATTATTTTTCAAATATGCAAAGAATAAATAATTCACCAAGTAGCCTTCATGAACAGTTTTATTCGTAACACTATGCATATGACATGAAACATAATTATCATTGTAATTGCTACAAAGGCTAATAGTATTATTTTATAGACTTGTATTTACAAATTTCATTCTGATGAAAAGAAATTATTACAATGGTAAACTTTTTTTTCATTTCTTGAGATAATGCTACAATATCACAGTAAAACGGAAAATCGGAAAACTCAGAGACATCAACCATATAATCATCGTGTGAGGGGGCTTCCAGCGTTGCCGAATAGTACTTTTTTTAGGCTGTCGTCGTAAAGATTTTGGTAAATGCAGAACTATTTTGAGTGAGCGTACATAAGACTGGCTCCCAAGTGTTTCCAGAAATTGAGTATATGCTGTCTGCAATCCATTATAAAAATATGGTGAGTGATTTCTCTTTTTGGCGCTGATCTACACTAGGTTTAGCCTGCAGATCTCAAAAATACCGACCATACCTACAGTACATGAGAACTTTAAAGGACGATTTAACGACACCGAAACTAAGCTTCAGAGGAGCGTTACTTAAAAAAAAAAAAAAATACAGCCAATTCACACTGGCCAAGCCACGGTACCGATGAAAAGAAGACCGCTGAACACGGTCATTTCAGAAGTGAAGCAATTCTATCGACGCCACTATTATCTGAGACATATACCCCATCCAGATGACAAGGCTTGCAGTTTTTTTTCCACGGCAGAACTACTGTGATTCGTCACATCTGCACACGATTCCTTATTCCGGGTTTCTCAGGCAAAAGAGGTAAAAAATAAGTTTTCCCTCGAAAAGCATGGCACTTGAATTTACGCCAGTGTGCACCGGAGTTTATTAGAATGCGTCACTGAGGAATATGGTATCAAATGTAATAAAATGAAGGATATATATATTAAAAGATTGCTAAAGATTATTATCATTATTATTATTATTATTATTATTATTCAGCTGACCAAACCTACTCATATGGGATAAGCCCACTGGGGCCACTGACTGGAAATTCAAGCTTCCAAAGAATATGGTGTCCATTACGAAGAAGTAAGAGGAAGTTAAGTGAAATGCAGAAACAATCGATCACAATTATTAAAAAAAAATGAAAAAATAAATTAATAGATAGACAGAGATAAAAATGTATTAAAATGCATTTTCGCTTGAACTTCTGAAGTTCCCATTGCACGACATCCTCAGGGAGGCTGTTCCATAGTCCAACGGTGTGAGGAATAAAGGACCTCTGGAACCGAGAAGTTCGACAGCGAGGCACATTTACTGCATATTGGTGCTGCTGTTCAGCGAATCTGGTTGCTCTCGGCAGATGAAGGGCCAGTAACCAATCTACCATCATCTGTTAGTAGTGGTGGCATGGAAGATGATCCTGATCCAAGGAAAGATGATGCCAGTTTGGTCCACCAAAGATGAAGCTGAGTAATTCCTTCAAGCTTCCTCTTCAAAGAATTATTGTAATTTCTCTCAACTGTATGGTAAGGTCTATTCGCAGCACGGCGAGACTCAACAAAGATGGTGTAATTTTCATTTTCATTTATTTTAATTTTCATTTCAAAGACCAGAATTCTTAACGGTACAGATACACAGCATGGGTTAAGGAAACATATGCAGTGAAGGTAACCTTCAGAGGATGAAGAGAAGTCAAATTAAAAGAAAACTATCGTTAAACGAAAAATGAAAATCTTACGCAAGAAGCAGAGACTATCTTGGTTTTGCATTAGACACGTTCAAATACATTATAAAAGGATCCCAACGACGAAATTCTGAGAGAAACACGCCAGATTTATTTGACTCATTTAATTACCTAAATTTATGTTACAAGTGATAAAGAATTGTCTATTCTGATTTGACAGAAAAATTTGTGAAATGTAGTTTTAATACAGCAGTACAGTGTAAACCACTCAACTTAATCAGAAAATAACTGTTGCAGTAAAATGTGCCTACTATTGGGAGAATATCAGTGAGAATGTGTGTGTGTGATATATATATATATATATATATATATATATATATATATATATATATATATATATATATATATATATATATATATATATATATATATATATATATATACATACACATAATAGCTGACCAACCCGGCGCTGCCTGGGAAAACTTTGAATGACAACCAATAAACTCTCTCTCTCTTTTCCCTCATCCTCCTCCCTAACAGCCCCCTCTACTTACTCTCTATTTCTCTCCAACTCTCCCTCACTCTTTCCCTCTTTCTCCTCCCTTACACTCCCTCTACTCTCTCTCTCACTTTCTTTCCCTCTCACTCTCTCCCTTTCCTGTTAAGACAGTTGCTTCAATTAAAAGGCCCAACATTTTTGACATTTTGCATTTCACCCCATCTCACCACCCCCCCCTTCCTATTGGGGCTGAACTTAAACTTGAAGGGCATCAGGAGTGTCACTATTCATCCCAGCAAACTCGAAAACTGTGGATTAGACACTAATATCTGTTGTTTCCGGTTATTTTTACGTCACCCCCTTTGGTGCCAGTGATGCCTTACCCCGCACAGTATTCTTTTCCATTAGTAAGTCGTATTATTTAGTTACTAAGTCTATGGTCAGAACCAGCCCTGTGTCAGGGAAGCCCTTCCCACCCCCATCACATTTGGTTGAAATTTCTCAATGCATTTCAGAGTTATGCTGGAACATACACATACACACATAAACACACATGCATACATACATCCATTTTTACATATTTATATATATACATATATAATTTATTTATTTACTAGCTGACCAACCTGGCACTGCCCAGGAAAACTCTGAATGACAATTGATAAACTCTCTCTCTCTCTCTCCTTTCCTGTTAACATAGTTGCTTCAATTACATAGCCCAACATTTTTTACATTTTATATTTCATCCCTTCTCACCCTCCACTCTACTGGGGATGAACTTGGACTTAAAGGGCATTGGGAGTGTCACTATTCATCTCAGCAACCTTGAAAGCTATAGATTAGACAATATCTGTTGTTTTCAGGTATTTTTATGTCACCCCTTCCCACCCCCACCCCCTTTGGTTCCAGTGATGTCTTACAAACCTCCACAGTATTCTTTTCCAAAAGTAAGTCGTATGTATACTGAAATAAGGTATGATAAACCCGTAGAGTTTATTTAGTTACTAAGTCTGCGGGCAGAACCAGCCCCGTCTTTGGTGCTAGTGATGTCTTACCCCCACAGTGTTCTTTTCCAGATAGTAAATTATATGTGTACCAAGTTCGTTGAAACTGCTCAATGCTTTTCAGAGTTATGCTGGAACACACATACATAATCCATTTATACATGTAAATATGTAAGTATTTATATGTATTTGTATGTTTATATAGTACTAGTTGACCAACCTGGCAATGCCCGGGAAAACTCTGAATGACAACCGATAACTCTCTCTCTTGCTCTTTCCCTCTTTCTCCTCCTAACACCTCCTCTACTCTCTCCTCCCTAACACCCCATCTACTCTCTCTCTCTCACTTCCTCTTCCTCTCACTCTATCTCTCTCTCCAACTCTCCCTCACTCTCTCCCCTCTTTCTCCTCCCTAACACCCCCTGTACTCTCTCTCTCTCTCTCTCTCCCTTTCCTGTTAAGATAGTTGCTTCAATTGCATTGCCCAGCATTTATGACGTTTTATATTTCACCCCTTCTCGCCCCCCTAACATTCCTATCAGGGCTGAACCTGGACTTAAAGGACGTCAGGAGTGTTGCTATTCATCTCAGCGACCTTGAAAACTATGGATTACACACTACTTTCTGCCATTTTTTTACATTATATTTTTCACCTCTTCTTAACCCCTTCCTTTTGGGGCTGAACTTGGACTTAAAGGGCATCGGGAGTGTCACCATTCATCTCAGCCACCTCGAAAACTATGGATTATACACTAATATCCGTCATTTTAGTTTATTTTCACATGTCACCCCTTCCCACCCCACCCCCTTTGGTGCCCTTTGTTGCTAGTGATGTCTTACCCCCACAGCATTCTTTTCCAGAGAGTAAGTCATATGTATACCAATTTTGGTTGGAATTGCTCAATGTGTTTGAGTTATGCTGGGTAGACCTGGTATTCTTTAGACCTTGATCCAGATGAAGCCAGTAGAGTGCCGGTACGGCTCAGGCTTCTAGAACAGCCCACAACTGGAATCCACTTGAGAAATAGAAAACAGAAAGTCAGGCATAATGGAAAACACTTTGAAGTGGTATTTATAAACAGGGAGAGATTTACGACAGGCCACTTCATTACGGGATATGAGGTCAGTTGGGTAGTGGTCAATCCCTGAGGGTATAGAATATCAATCTTCAGAACAGGTTCTATGACAAGGAGTTCCACAGGGCAGTGTTCTATGAAGTTCTTAACTATCACAATTTATCCTTTTAAAGATTTAGCTTCCACGGCCATTGGGATTGAACAATTTGCGTGCTATATGCATAAAAAATAAAAATAATCGGAAGGCCAGGATAAATCCACAGGATATATCTCGCCTTCGCCACTTGGTATCATAAGTATGCTAATAACCTTGGGGTTTTATTCTTCTGGTTTTTAATCTTGACGTATGGCCAGACGGTCTTTGGATAACTTCCTGGTCCCTAACGATTCGCTAATCTTGATGTCATCCAGATACGGAATTTCAATCTTGTCGATATGATTCTTTAGGCCTATCTGTTGGGAAGCGAAAGAAATCCGGATACGTTTTGTAAAAATGTCGTTAATTGTGTGGTCAAGTATTTCGGGGAAGACTACGGTACACTAGTTATTTAAAATCTTTACGATAATTTATTCATTAGGCAAATTCCCAATGGTACAGAAAATAAGTCATTTGCAAATCCCTATTCCTTTTCTTAAATATCCCAGCAACGGGAAAAATAAATCGAGGATTCGTAAAAACAGGGTTTGCTATATATGGAAAACTTAAATTCTGTAAAATATAAAAATTCTAAAATATTCCGAAATTAATTTATTTTAAAAACAGCCCTTCTTACTTTAAAGAACAAACTTATATTTATTCAAATAAGCTTACAAATACATCAAACTACCATCATATAATAAACAGGATATATATATATATATATATATATATATATATATATATATATATATATATATATATATATATATATATATATATATATATATATATATGATACTGAGAGAGAGAGAGAGAGAAATTTAAGCTATCAAAAATGCAAATCGTAAAACTAAATGACAATGAGAGAGAGAGAGAGAGAGAGAGAGAGAGAGAGAGAGAGAGAGAGAGAGAGAGAGAGAGAGAGAGAGAGAGAGTTAAGCTATTAGAAAAGCAAATAGCAAGACGAAATGAGAGAGAGAGAGAGAGAGAGAGAGAGAGAGAGAGAGAGAGAGAGAGAGAGAGAGAGAGAGAAATATTTAAGCTATTAGAAATGCATTTCGTAAAACGAAATGATATGAGAGAGAGAGAGAGAGAGAGAGAGAGAGAGAGAGAGAGAGAGAGAGAGAGAGAGAGAGAGAGAGAGAGAGAGCAAAGTAAAATGCAAATCTGACTTATTAATCGGCAGGGCGGGAGGATACAATATACAGAGCAAAGGGGTTTGATAACTACACAGTGTTAGACCTAATCTGAAAACCATCCCATGCCATACGACTCGAGCGAGGATTGACAATATCCAGAAAAACCAGTGACACTTCATACAAGCTCTCTCCAAGGACACAAGACAATTTTTCTTTCCATTCAACCCACAGACATGCCGGTGTTACTATTATTATCACGAAATGTAGTTCTTCAAAGGCAAATCTTTGATGTTTCACCTTTTTTTTTCTCTGTTGTTTCTTTATCAATGTTTACGCATATATCTGGCTGATTATTTAATATTTATATATTGATTATTCAACATTTATATTTTTTTTTCTTTTTTATCTATGTGGTACCATATCTTTTCGCATAGTCTTTTTTTTTTACTAATAAATAATCTAGTTAGTCGAGTAACACCTCTTCGGCTTACTCTTGGAGAGGTGTGTTCACATTACAAATAATAATAATAATAATAATAATAATAATAATAATAATAATAATAATAATAATAATAATAAGAAACAAACAGCAAAAATACAGAACCGTCGATGGCAGTGATCTCTTTCCTCACTCCTTCAGGAATATTTTGTATACTGGCCCTTTCCTTCCTTATGGGATTTTTCTGAAAATTAGTTTGATCTATCTAATTCTATAATCTTTTTGTAAGAGTTTCTCTTGGAAAGAACAGTAGTTTCAATTCTCACAGTTTTTCTTGGGAGTCTCTTCACACTTCATTCATTTTTGTAGTCAATGAGGAACTAGTAACAATATAACGACCTTGATATTTATTTGATTAACGACAAATGAATCAACCGATTAGAATTTGGTATTGCAATAACCATGGTCATACAAGCCTGAAAGGCATTCGTGAAATAGTTCTGTAATAGAACATAAAAATTTTCTCGCGTACCAGCATTTATACAAATTTACTTGAAACGCTCCCAGCCCTTGTAAACATGGATTTTTAGAACAACATGTAAAGCATTGGTCCTTCAAACAATAGCTCCGACAACAGAAAAATCAAACAATGCCACAGAAAACAAAAGGAATAACAAGCCAAGAACCTGAAGCAATCTGACAGGAGAAAACAATCATGGTATTAATAAGGAACAAAAGAAATCACACACCAAGCGCCAGCAACAATATGACATGGGGAAACAATAATGACGAAGCTGACAAGAATAAGCTTCAATGAGGCTTCACATAAAAAGAAGACAATGATGCTGAATTCTCGACGACGTATAAACCAGAAGCGTTTCTAAAGACGTATTCTAACTATGGCAACGCGGAAGTAATAAAAAAATAAAATAAAACGACACCACAATTGACTGGAAAGGAGCTGAAATATATGGCGTTTTTAAGCTTCTTTCTGATAATGCCAATCACTCCAGCCAGGTTCCCAGAGTTTCATCTCAGATTCCATTTTTCAGTTTTTTTTTTTTTTTTTTTTACTTTATCGCTTTGTTCAGCGGACGGTTATTTCTTCAAGATACAACAAAAATCATTAAATCCCACAAAGAACTTTAGGTAAGAAATTCAATCTTCAAGGTCTCAGTAATCATTAATCGTCAGGATATTGACAATGAAAAAATAATAAAATAAATCTAAAGAGGTCAATAAGAATGGATTAAAAAAAAAAAAAAAAAAGAGATGCATTAGAAAATGGAAGTTCACGCCACTAAAACCTATTGAAAACGGACATTTTGTTTAGCGCTGAGGTTCACACACAGTAAATGAGGACAGCAGGAAGAAAAATATATAAAAAATACAATCCAAGACACAAACAAACAAAAAGAACCTAACAACAGCCTAACAAAGAAAAGATTCCAGCAAGGATATAAAAGAGATCTACAGCGGTGTGACTCAGTGCCTACTATTGGTATCTATGAAGTCTATATGCAAATGAATCCTCTCTGCGGTTCGGTACAAAATCTCTCTCTCTCTCTCTCTTTCTCCCTCTATACCCTTTTTCCTCTTGACATCCATTTTCTTTTCTTATTCTTCTTTGCAACCCTCAGACGGATGCTATAGGGGTGAAGAAAGTGAGGAAAAAAGCGAAGAAAAAGCAGAGGAAAATGTTAGAAAAAAGAGAAGGGAACCTTTCTGACGATATGGAACGTGACGAGCAAATAATAGCGAAGAAAAAAAATTGAGAAATGAAAGCCATTTCGAATCCGTTGGCTGGCTGGTGCCTGTCGCATCCTGGTACGATGAATTTCATCCTAAAAGGATAACTCCTGCTCTTCCTTTAAATAGTGGGGATAATGGGTCAACTCACATGACGGGGAAAATCCTAGACTGTGCAACCTTCAGATGTTGCGAAATGCCACCGATGCTGTGCTCGGATGCCGAGATCATGTCCAAAGATATATGGAGGATATGTTTTTTCTTGCTCTCATTTCCGTGTTCTTCAAATAAGATGGGGGGGGGGGGAAGAGACAAAAAATACGTAGGCCAATGAAATGGAAGTCCTTATCACTTTAGTCTTTATGAAAAAGGTAATCTTTAGAGTTAATGCCTGGTAGACAGTTTCGGGTCACGTTTATCAATGATTTGATCCGTCTATTTATCTGTAACTTGATTACCAACTCAGTGGGAAAAAAAAGCAAATAAAAACTATTGTGACGTCTTAAGAATGACATCTTAAAAACGGGAAAAACACCAAAAGGAACAAAATACATTTTCATGTATCAGGGTCACGCATGGGAAAACCCCGCCATGCTGGCAGAATGAATGAGACCGGGATGGGGGGTGGGGGAGAGGGGAAAACAGTAACCCCCACCCCCACCCCCACCGTCCTAAGGTGCTCATTAGTGCAACACTGCAAAACATACAATCTTCAATGGGCCGGAACCTAAAGGGAAATTTCGAGGCTTTCTTCAACCAAGAACTCACGATGCCTATTGAATACAAATTTCCTTTCTATATGAATGTTCATTTATTTAAGTTGTTTATTCTAGCTTCTTCGATCAAGAGGTTTCTGTAGACCTATCTCATGGCAGACGGCAGAATTAAGACCTTTACGAAAGCATCCGAGCCTCTTATCGATATTAAAATCAGGAGCTTTGACGCCAAGGATCTTTTAAAATGGCATTCCGTTAGGCCAAACTTTTCCCGTAATTCCCATATGGAAAGTTTAAAGAATCAATTTCATTCATTTATTATTCATCGAGTCATTCACTTCTTCACTTAATTATTCACTCTCTCGCCAGATCAGCTGTACTGTCACCCAGTTAATTCACTATGCCATTCACCCGGATATTCAGTTAAACATCTAATCAATTATTCAGCCAATCATTAGGTCTCTCTCTCTCTCTCTCTCTCTCTCTCTCTCTCTTTGGATATCAATTAGCAATACTGGCGGAGCCATTATTCTGTCATATTTTCATTTCCTTAATATAAACGTGTCGAAAATTATAAAGTGGAGGTGTGTGCGGGTCTTTCATTTCATTTGTGAAGAAGGTATTTCAGATCTCCTAAGCAAATTATTATTCGTTCAAGTTTAATCGATTTTATAAAAAAAAAATTATCGTGGCATTTTATAGATGATTGGCTTTTCGAACATCTTTTTAATATCCGCCAGAATTACTAAATATTTTCTATCTAAAGTAATACAGAATATATCTAGAAATTCTGGAAGATATTAAAACGATGTTCGAAAATCCAGTCATCTATAAAATGTCACCATAAATCAGTTTACAAAATCAATTAAACTGAAACTAAAATCGGAAACTGCATGTTAACATTCAATGAGCTGCGTAATATAAAAGAAAACTGAATGAGAGTCGATCATTTATCTTACAAAGGAAGTAACACGTGGTGTGGTTTGACTAACATGTTTAAAGCAATGAATTCTAGACAGAATTATTAATCACAGGAAGGAAAAGCATTTTCAGTGATAGTACACATACTTCACAGACAAAAGAATTCGAAGGAGATGCAGGAAAATTTTACTTAGTCTCCATACTCGGCTAGACACTGAGCGAGTCACACGTTGGTCCGCCGCCGCCGCCGCCGCGGAGCCCCATTCTCGATAGGACCCCATTCTCGATACGAAAGTGTACAAACTTACGTTCCCGACAATCCACGTTTCACACCAGTCCAAGTGCCGGAGGGCGGGGGCACGGGTTTCCTACGCGAAAACCTTCCTTAGGTCAAATGAGGGCCACGTGCAAAATTTTATCTAGATCGATCAAGCGGTTCGGATTTCTATAGAGCACAAATTTACATACATACAAGTTTAGTTACATTCACATTTATGTATATATATAGATAACCCCTTCCTTGAAAATAACAAGAGAAAAATCGATACATTCAAACTGACAATATATTTGAGCATAATTTCATACCAAAGGCACTGAAAATATTGTTCAGTAATTGTCAATTATCCGTGACCACACCGAAATGGCTACATCTATAAAATGTGGTCAAAGAAAGTATGATGAAAACAGCAACAATTATGGGAATGACAAAATGTTATCTTTATTTGATGAATGGTTCCACCGCAGAGGCATAGGGTAGGTTTATCTTACTAAAAGTTTAATAAATATAATATAAATAATATATAATATAATTATATATATACAGTATATATAATATATATAACCACTGCTTTGGTCAAAAGTGCCACAAAGTGCTTAGACATAATAGAAAAAAGACAATGACAAATAAGTAATTCAAAATCAAGGAAGTGACATTTAAAGGAGAGAGAGAGAGAGAGAGAGAGAGAGAGAGAGAGAGAGAGAGAGAGAGAGAGAGAGAGAGAGAGAGAGAGTGAAGCAATTATACTCACACAAGAGGACAGAATATAGTGAAAGGTCTTATTAGCATCGGACTAAATTTATATATCTTGTTGGTTATTGAACCAGTTGAGACAAAAATTTGTACCGTTAAATAACAAGCTACGAAATAAAACCACCACAAACACTAAATTATATCTGTGGGAAAGAGACATTTACTTCATTTAAATTACAAATGCCAGATGACATGGTATTTTTGTTTATTTATTTTGTAAAGAAAAAGTTATATTCATATATCATCCTTCACACAGATGTTAATTCAATATGTTTACCTTTCCACACTCAAGAGATGTTTTTCCGCTTACAAATCCTAAACAGCAGTGGAGAAGGTGAAACTAAATTGGCACGGGCCAAAGATATACGATAAAGCGGGCAAACAAACCTGTACATTTCTAATGACGTCTACCAGTCATCCAACTCTCTCTCTCTCTCTCTCTCTCTCTCTCTCTCTGCCTTTTCTTCTCTTAGCTCTCAAGCTTTCTTTATAGTTGTCACTCCGTCTCGAACTGCTCTTTCCTTATCCAGCCAGTTCTGATACTGAGATCAACTCAGGACGGCCAAGTTCCATCCCCTTTAAAAAGAGTTTTTACCAACAATCTGCCTATTCTCAATCAAACAATGTATATCCACTCAATACACAACGTTTTAACGCTTTGATAAAAATGAATTTCAGCCCTTCTCTTCCTTCAATATTTTGGGGAGCTCATGTTACTTAAAACTAATCTTGGAGAGACCACATAATTTAGAGAGCTGAATCTGCTTCAGCATATTCCTGGTATTATTTTTCTTCCATGTCATATCTTTTTCATTCAGTCGTTACCAAGATATTAGATTGGTCTAATAAGCACAAATCTGGGATACTATTCTACTGGGGGTTCTTATTTTGACTTCTTCGAAGTATATTAAACAAAGGCAATTTGTCTAAAAAAAACTTCTCCTGCCCCTGCCCACACACACATACGAACAAACACATGCGCGCGCACACACACATTTCTGCCCTCTGAAGGCAGCCTGTAAGACGGGAAAAACGTTACAGGGGAACAGAAGGACTGGTGTGAACCTCTGGACTATTCAAACCAACAAAGACCTTTCATTACTACTAGAGGAAGTTGCATCTAACACCCTCCATCCTACTCTCAGGCGGCTCGCATTACCCATGAAGCCACCACTCTCTTATTTCTTAGTTTGTTCGGTTCGATGACGATTTCTTTAACTCGACAGCCGAGTTTTGGAATGCTCTTCCTGCTTCTATTTTCCTTTTATCCTTTAAGAAGGGGCATGTCGCTTAATCTGGCTGAGACACCATTTTATTTTCATTTCTCATGGTCACTTTTTTCTCCTTAGGTCCATCTTTCCTGAGGTTTTAAAAGAGAATTAACTATTCCATTTCACAAGATATATGTATGAACACGAACGTTATACCATAAATATATATATATATATATATATATATATATATATATATATATATATATATATATATATATATATATATATATATATATATATATATATATATATATTTATATATGTATATATACTGTATATATGTATATATATATATATATATATATATATATATATATATATATATATATATATATATATATATATATATATATATATATATATATATATATATATATTGTTATAAATATGCAGCCTTATAAGGTTCTTGCTCTAACATTTGCTACTGATGCTGCAACTTATAAACTAAAAGGAATAAACAGGGGAGATACCTTGAGTAATTAAATGTTCATTTATTTACAATTTACAGACGAAATTCAACAGCAAAGAATACAGGGCATCTTTCGACCAAAGAATATCAATGAGTTTAGGAATTACTCTATAGCAGGGAAACCTTGTCCCCAGATGATAAGTAGGAAGTTTTTTGAATGCTGGGAGTTAGTTCCAGATGTCTTAATTAATCTTGTGAAAAAATGGATTGTCTGTGTTGATTCCAGGCACTTGCATCAGGTAGGAAATTTGCAATAATCACAATACACGGGTCACTGACTTATGTAAGCAGAGAGATGACAGATGAGTGAAATTCCCTAAAAATCCCTATCATACGGACATAAATAACAAGAGCAAGATTCCGGGAGGTTACTAATTCACTTATATATATCACTGTCAAAGAGATAATTACTCATTAATTCACTGGGTTCAAAGGGAAACTTGACATAATTTCACTGCACTTGAAGAGAAGGCGGAAGGGAATAAATAAGATGAAAAGTTGTTAATAGAGAATATAGTTAAGGGCAAACTCCTTTCAAATTCCAGATGCACCTTTATACAATGTGGCTATTATTAGCAACATGAGTAGATCTCCCTTCCTGCATACATCTTCCTAAGCATCCCAGCTACCAAACGCTTAACTTAAAACTGAAAAATAAAAATAAAGTGCATTACTTAGCACTGCCTGACAAGGAAGGGCGAAAGGAATATTGGCCCCTCCCTAAATCCGTTAATTGCACTCTGATTATCTCTCCCACTTTCTCTCTCTGAACATGTGCCTCTGAGAAGCCCTTTGTTTTCAGGACGCAAGGACGGGAGGAGATAAATTTCTGGTGAGAGGCAGAATAAACCAGATTAAGAGAAAGGCATGGCTCACGTAGGAACACCTGAAATGGGCTCGCCACGAGGCGATCTGCGATTCAAATGATGTGCACGCATAGGGGAATGACACTAACCCCACCTACATGAGGGAAGCATTGTAATTCCCTGATCCGAGGTCTTAAAAGGGCCTGACCAAAGGAACCAGGGTTGGAGACGTAGCTGGACATGAGTGAGACACCATCCTCCCTTTGCATCCCTGCCTCCTGCAGACAGCCATGCCCCTACCACGTGGTCCTATCTTGCAGGGGGACTTACTATCCTTACCAGTGAAGCCTGTTATCCCACCTCCACCGCCATTACCCACACTGAAGCCACCTCTTCTATAAGGTAAAGTGATCTGTTGCAAAGGTTCTTTTCATTCAGTCACACTGTTTTAATTCTTGCCCTATACTTCCTAATTTCATTTCTAAGTGTCACTATTTCCATATTAACCTTCCCTTGTTAGAGCAGTGTTACAAAAGTTCCAGTGTTTGAGTAATTAAGTAAAATCTTGTGTCCAAGGCATCCTTGGTACCCTCCGTGCACCGCCTTGTCCGACGCATATTTTACTGTGTCCTTACTGGCCTTTAATTCATAAATCTCTCCATTTACAGATGGATCATCTTGGGATTCTTCCTTGATTGTGCCTTGGCCTTCGTGATTTAGCATCGTCACATCAACGGATCTAACTTCAAGTGTTCACAGTTATAATTAATTTCTCATGCCTTGCCTGCCTGTTTAATTCATTTCAATTTCTGATTGGTCATTTATTTAATGTAAATAAATATACGTAATCTTAAACTTACCCTACAGTGTTTGCTTACAGTTGCCTTGTGAGTAAGCCCTTCTTTGGCTGAGTGGGTTGAGCTTCAGACTGTCATTCGATGGGCCGGAGTTCAATTCCTGCGGCCGGCTGATGAAGAGTTAGAGGAATTTATTTCTGGTGATAGAAATTCATTTCTCGCTATACTGTGGTTCGGATTCCACAATAAGCTGTAGGTCCCGTTGCTAAGTAACCAATTGGTTCTTAGCCACGTAAAATAAGTCTAATCCTTCAGGCCAGCCCTAGGAGAGCTGTTAATCAGCTCAGTGGTCTGGTAAAACTAAGGTATACTTACTTTACTTGTGAGTAGAGACAGCAGCTGAGTTATATTCACCCTTATCTTTGTTTTTTATGATTTCCTGAATCCACAGCAGTCAGATATTATATAAATATTGAGGTAAGCAACAAAATCATTCATTTAGTCTATAACTGGCATATGATTAGAATTTCCCCAGGTTAAATTGTATATATACAGTATATATATATGTATATATATATATATATATATATATATATATATATATATATATATATATATATACATATATGTATAAATGTATATATATATATATATATATATATATATATATATATATATATATATATATATATATATATATATATATATATATATATATATATATATATATTATATGTATGTTTCTAAACTAGGGGAAGGAACTTATCACAAGGGATGATGCTGATCTGACTAAAAATGAATGGTCTAGTAGAACATGCGAAGAAAAGGTAATGAGCTGAGAGGACAGTGTGTGTGTGTCGGAGCTGTGTCCAGGTGTGTCTCTGCTGAGAGCTAGTGGGGAGGCCCCTTTAATGCCTTCAGCTGAATTAAGTTTTCCATTCTTCCACATGTCCATGGCTCACTACCTTTGACTCGTGGGTTGCTTTGTGGACCACGCGGTATGGGTTTTGACCTCGTGGGTTGCTTGTGTGCCATGCTGTCTGTCCGACTTCTACTTCTGCTAACGGATGAGTGGGGATTGTCTCCAAGGACGGCTTAGTAACCTGGAAAAAGGCCTTAGCGCAGCCACAAGTTCAGGGCATATTTATATAGATATAAATATACACATATATTTATATCTATATATATATATAATTGTATATATCTATATATACAGTATGTATATATATATATATATATATATAAATATATATATACATATAGTATATATATATATATATGTATATATATATATATATATACACAGTATATATATATATATATATATATATATATATATATATATATATATATATACGTGCGTGCGTATTTGGGCTTACAACTGATTGTCTAAAAGGTGTAGATAACAGAAATTAATGGGAAACTGGGATATTTCTTTTGTATGTTAACGTGATCAAGGTCTGAAGAAACATTTCTTTATCATCATTTTTCAAAACGCTCAAAGGCTAATATTAAACAAGAATATATCACCTATGAGTGAAAATTGATATTAATTAATACTTACTATTGCAAAAGAAAACTTATCCTTGTGCAGCTCCCGATTTTTTGGACATCTCTTTTGAAAGACAATTCGGGATTGCATCTCACCTTTTGCGATCCCTAATTATCTTTCAAAAGAGATGTCGGAAAAAGCAAGAGCTCCAAAAGGATAAGTTTTCTTTTGCAATAGTAAGTATTAATTAATATCGGTTTTCACTCAAGATGATATGTTATTGTTTAATATCAGCCTTTGAGGATTTTGAAAAATGATAATAAAGAAATGTTTTTTCAGACCTTGAAAGAAATGTTTCTTCAGACCTTGATTACGTTAACATACAACTGTGTTTCCACTAAATGTGCAAAGGTGAGGTAAGCGCAAAATATATATATTTACGATCGGCCTCGTGGTCTTTTTCTTCACAAGAGAGATCCCATGTAAAACTCGCCCAAGTTGTACGAAAACGGTAACAAAACACGTATTGACGATATGGTCATGATTTCTTTCGTGGCTATTTCCAGTGTAACGGCCGCCACGTGTTTTCTTGGAAATGAAAAACAGTATGGTGGGATTAGGGCGACTTCTTATTAGTTTCTTTACTGAGTAGGCTACGAAATTCTTCGGTTTTCAGTGAGTCCTATACCTTTCTCCCTTTCTAGAGGCGAGTCTGTTCCTCTTCCCTCAGGGTTGAGCTGCAACGATCTCTCACCCCATTCATCTTCAATTCTTGTTCCCTTGGGCCCGTGCTAGACAGGGGAATAAGGATGCCAGCGCCGTCGGCATTCTGTTTTACCAGTCTCGTTTCGTAAAATATATAGTTTGTAGTTAAGCTGAACAACCAAGCATCCACTTCGGAACAGTATTGGAGTTTGAGTAACTGTAAACTATCTGGCGTTACTGTTATATTAGAGAGAAACGTTCAGTAACTGGTAAAACTGATAGTGCGAAGCAGTACGAGAGAGTATGTTTTCAAACAGAAAATTTGGATCCGCAGTCGAACCGGGATTCATGTCAAAATTCAATTAATATTTCCGAGACCAAAGCCCAGTCATCAGCAAAATTTTACTGAAAAGCATCAGTAACTTTTTGAGATAACTAGTGTATAGACAAGAACACGAACAAACATGGGAAAAAGTAAACCTAAGCAAAACTTTAGTCTGGATACCTAAGTAAAACTTAAGTCTGGATACAGTGAAAAAAAAAAATTCCGTTGATTAAAACCAAAACTAAAATCAACCGGTTGATAGTACAATATTTAGATATAGGCAAGATGGCCCTGCCATCTTCCTGTTCTCATTTCGGTTACGTTTGTTCTAACAAATAAATTAAGGCAACTGCCTCTATACTGACCTGTGACCTTGAAAAAAATCAAGGCCAAAACTAATATGGGAAAATAATCGTCCATTCTTAAGGTACCAACCCAAAGAGTTTCATCATCATCATCATCATCTCCTCATAATAATAATAATAATAATAATAATAATAATAATAATAATAATAATAATAATAATAATAATAATAAACTGGCTAATGACCTTCAAAAAGAAAACAAGGGCAAAAATACCTTAAGCAACTCCCAAATGACTTTGAGTCGAATTCTGATGAACAGAGATTTTCATCGATCATACTTTCTGACACAGGAAAAAAAATACTAGAATGCAGGAATTTAAACTGACATATATTCTTCAGTCAGATACAGGCTTGGGAAAATGGAAGAAAAATAAACACTTATACAGAAAAAGAAAACGTTAACAGATTTATAAAGAAATCTTTAAATCGTTAATGCCATTCTCCACTCAAATAGCCACACGTAGAAATTCATACATACACATACGATCTAAATCATCTAAATACACAGGAGAATATATATATATATATATATATATATATATATATATATATATATATATATATATATATATACATATACACAAGTATATATATAAACTTCACAAGCAATCCATACACGTCTACCCACATACAGTCAAGTACACATGTGAAAGGACCGAAGAACGGGGAAACATTAATGTAACAATACAACCTGAAAATCCTCAGAGAGAGAGAGAGAGAGAGAGAGAGAGAGAGAGAGAGAGAGAGAGAGAGAGAGAGAGAGAGGCAACTCCATGAAATCCCTGTCCATCACAAGAAGTCTTAAGGACGAGAAGTACACTTTCCGTATCATTTCGGGAAACAAAAGACTCTGACGTTCATCTTTCGCCATATGGTCTTGATAAGATCCTTATTTTACTTTTATGACCTTTTTTTTTTTACGACCTTTTTCCCTCTGGCCTTTTTCTTATGCGGCGAGAGAATCTTTTGTTCGTCAGCCTCGCCGCTCGTGACGATCCGTGACAATGCGTGACATAGGCCTAATTCAAAAATGCCAGCGAAAGGCCTCCTGTCCTCCTCTTAGTAATAAGAGACAGACATGGTTTTAACGGACGCCTCCGACAGAAGGAGCAGCTTGTGTGGAAAATAATCCGAGATGCCTAACTTGGAGAGAGTGAATGCCCGCACAAATGTTCCGTATCCGAAATGTTACTTTAGAGTTGAGTGCTCCGGTTAATACAACGTGGCCTCAAGTGGGAGACTGATTACTCCCACAACTATATACTATCCAAAATTCAACTTTACAGTTAAATGCTCCGATAAACAATATGTAGAGACAAGTGGAGACTGAATGCTCTAAAAATAACTTCTATTCAAAATGCCACTTTCAAGTCATATGATACGGTACATATGTAATACGCAGAGCTAACGTAGAGATAATACACAGGACTCAAGCAGAGATTGAATGTTCACACCAATATCTGCTATTCAAAAATATACATTCTACCCAAAATGCCAGTTTAGAGTGATGTGCTCTGGCCAATAGTAGGTGGGGTTCAAGAGGAGTCTGAATGCTCCCGCAAAATTATGTATTCTATTCAAAACGTCACTTTAGACTGATATGCTCCGCTAAATAGTACATGGACCTCAAGGGAAGTACGAATACTCCCAAAGGTATACTCTATCAAACACCGCTTCAGAGTGATATGGTCCGCGTTATACGTAAAGCTCGAAAGGAGAACGAACGATTGCTTCCTCACATATAAGCTATTTAAAATTCCACTGAAAACGTCTTAAGTCGGATTTTCTGTGTTAGATCATAGGAGACTCCGAAGTGAATAATAACTAAAAAAAAAAATAAATAAAAAAAACAGATAATTTAAATTACTACTAAACAGATTCATGAACCAACGCTCTAAGCGTCATGTTCCCTCTTCAAAATGTGTAAAAGAACAGTTTGCTTTCATTATTATTATTATTATTATTATTATTATTATTATTATTATTATTATAAAAATAAAACATCCGCTAGGTGCAAATGAAAAAATCACTAACTTGCTAACCAGGCCTGCACTGAATATGATAAACCTGAAAAATCATGAAAAAATATCGGAGACACGAAAGGTATTATGAAATGCAAATAAGAAATAAACAGATAGGGAAAACAAATAACACTGCAAACAACATGCATATACTTCTGGATGTATACTAAGATATTTTGAAGAAATAACTTCAAGCCAGATACTATTTTGATGTTGTTAAACTAAGCCAGCTTATGCTTGCAGCCTATAAACTCATTCATTTGATGGCTTTTCATGCCACACTGGGACCGACTGTTACAAGCTCCAGTAATGTCAGAGGGGTGTACGTGCCAACTGCGCCTGGGATCCCATGGTGGTCACCAATCCAAGTGCTGACCCGACACAAAACCCTTAAATTCATTGAGCGAGATACCAGTGTCATGTTGAACTTAGAACTGCCAGATACAGTTCGAATTTAACGGCTTCCTTTCCGTGGACGGCCAGCCGAGAATTCCCCATTTCTAATTCCCCATTTCCCCACGATGGAGAAAACGAGCTCTGACAGCCACGGGTCCCATTCTAAATTTAGCCAATCCCCTTATCCCCACCCAGAGTAAGGAAACAGCCCCAGCCTAATTCTCCATAACCTATCGGTTCCCTTACTCCCTCCCCTACCCCACCCCCTCCTTTCAAATCCTTCCGCCATCCTGTGTGTCCATTTGAATCCATTGTCTTTCATCCAATTACCATAGATAACTTCAAGCTGAATTATTCAGTTGAGTCACGTGACCGTCGCCTAAACAAAGCCAGGTCATTAATCAGAGTTATGATGACCACTCAGGCGAGGATTGACCCTATGCTGAATCCCTAATGCGAGGCATATTGCCCTTCAGGGCTTAAAAGGGGTCTGGGTCACTATCAGGGGAAGGAAGGGAGGGAGGGAGGAGGGATGGAGGAGCTCCCAGGACAAGAAAATAAAGAGAAAGATCTTGATGGGCTATTCAACAGAGAAATAGGTAGGGAGAGAAACAGATACGCACTCACTTGTGCACGAGCACAGAAGCGAGAGAGAGAGAGAGAGAGAGAGAGAGAGAGAGAGAGAGAGAGAGAGAGAGAGAGAGAGAGAGAGAGAGAGAGAGTATAATGAAGAGAGAATTATCAAAGATTTTAAGCAATGAATATAGTCGAGCAAAATCAACACCAGTGGTAGACACACCTAAACCAACACACACACACACACACACTATATATATATATATATATATATATATATATATATATATATATATATATATATATATATATATATATATATATATATATATATATATATATATATGTATATATATATATCTTACATGTACACGTTGTCTGTGTTTGTTCATAAAGACGTGCCCACACACACACACACATTATATAATGTATATATATATATATATATATATATATATATATATATATATATATATATATATATATATATATAATATTATACATAAAATAAATATTAATATATAATTTCCTTCCTCGAAAATAAATATTAATGCTTTTTCAGTCCTCGTGGTTCGAGCTGACGACCTGCTTTTTCAGTGGTCGACGGTTCGAATCCACGAGGAAGGAAATTGTCATATATATATTTTATGTTATATAAAATATATATAATATATATATATATATAATATATTAGATATATATATATATATATGTATATATAAATAAATAAATATATATATATATATATATATATATATATATATATATATATATATATATATATATATACTCTCTTACTATGATTTAACCCTTGCATGAATATCAAATGGTCCACTCATTGCTGGTTAGCTGAGGAGGGGGTGAAGTCATAATTAGGGAGCACTGGTGCCCACCGTTATACCATTCATATGCAGATACATATCTGGTTGCTCTCTTTTTATATCCTCTGCGAGGTTTCATGATTTCAGAAAACTATATGAAGCGAAGGTCACGTCTTTTGTAAAATGACAAGGATTTCCACACTTGATACTTTTTCTCATTTGCCACGATACCCAGGGATTTACCAAGTCTGACTTGCAGGACGACCTCATAAAAATTCAACATAAAAAAAAATGAGAATCACCGCCGAGATGACTTCAACCTTGAAAATGATTTCAAAATCTTTTGCATCGCCTTACATGACACTAAACTTTGCATGAACAATGGAAGCTGTGTTACAAATAATAAATTTTCCTCCTGCTCATGAACAGCATTATTATTATTATTATTATTATTATTATTATTATTATTATTATTATTATTACTATTATAAGCCCATAGACCCTATACTAAAGTGTGAAAAACCAAACGGGGAGAATAAGAACTAAATATCAAATGAATGATGGCAGACCAACAACTACACAACGTAAATTATGCTCATCATTTCAACCTGGCCTTTAACTTATCGCTCATTTCATCCTTACTGCTGACAATATATGCAGTTTATTCATCGTAATAAAACGTTGGGATAGCTTTCTATGTCTTCCGCTTTTTTCCTGTGAGGAGACTCTATACTATGGAAGAACTTTTTACTCTACAGCAAGGAAGAATTTTTGTGTAAGTTATTTGCTTTTTGGGCTTGTTCTTATGAACATTTAGGCAGAAAACCGATACAAAATTTCACTTACTAGAACTTTTACTCCTATTATACCGACAGCATTAGATAAGTGGTTCAAATATGAAGCAAAAGATCATAATGAATGAGTCATCAATTGTAGGCCATAATGCCAAGCACTGAGGCACTGATAGCCAGCCATTAAGGTGAAAATGGGAGAAAACCCAACCGTTGCCCTAAGAAGTAACGGTTAGAGAGGTTGGACAGCAAGATGGAAGAAGAGAAGCAGGAGTGGATATAAAACAAAAGGCTAGAACGTGGGTGCAGTTAAGGGCCGAAGAACGGCTGCAAACACCCTTCAGCAATGCCTAAAGTGTACCGCGTAGGAGCATTAAGGCTTCTATCCTCCCCGCGGCCGTTAGGAAAAATTGGTGAACAGTAATGGAAAATCATTTTCCAAATGACACTATGCTATTGGGAAAACCATTTTTCTGCCTAAGTTTAGTTATGAAAAATAAAAATTGACAAAAGTGACGCCACAATGTGAAATTAGCATATCGCTGTAAGTTTACCAGAGAATCCCATAATTACGTCATGTAAAAGGTCCTAAAAATTCATTTATGCTTCGATGTTTAATCGCGATTAATATTCAACGCAGATTGAAAAGTGGCCGGGTCTGTTTAGCGATTGATAATCCACTCACGTGTAAAGAAGAATTATCTGTTGAGGATAACAAACCCCGATATAAGTACAGTCGGTTTTAGTAAACCTCATACAGGTACCCTTTTTTTTTTTCTAAGAATCGCATCTAAAGAAGCAAGGGCTTACAAGAGGGTTACCTGTTCGGCCAAACTACCCACAACAAATCCTTGTCATGCTAGTTGCGCCCAGAGCATTAGCACGCATCGGCAATTTTACCGTTAGTGCAGTTTAATCAGCTAAACATAATTCGTAAGGTCATACTTACAGGCATATATTTATTACATGAATATCCTATACTGCATTTCTACATAAATCCGAAAATACATGAGTTCTTAAATACACACATATAATTATAAATGCAACTTTTATGTAAAGATTTTCTTATTTCCTTTGAAGCTCAGCCGGTGAAAGGAGAAACACACAGCTGTTTCCTATCACGTTTTTCAAGCTTCCAGAGAGAATCATAACCGAAATAATTGGAAACTGAATATTTATGAATTCACTATGTGATCGGTGTATTTGCTGTATATACTTCCATAAACCTAGTAAATGCGGAAGGCATACTCATAGTACTTGTTTACATAAAAGTACGGTGCGTGTGTATATGACTTTTTATCACATCACCGTGATTCATATACAGTCAGTAAGCTACAAACGTCCTTTAATATCCAATTCGCTCTACCTCGGAAATAATATATTTTTATATATGTTACCGAAGGGGAATTTTTTAGTTGATAATAAGTTCGTCGTCCCGTGGGCTCGAACCAGCGAAGGACAAGAACTCAGGACTACAGTGGACGCATTAACCCACGCGGCCAGCAATATATATGTATATATATATATATATATATATATATATATATATATATATATATATATATATATATATATATATATATATATATATATATATATATATATATATATACACACACAGTCATAAATGAATAGCTGTCGGTATTGAGGCTTTACATCTCTAGCATTCCTTTTACCCTAATTATTCCAATAATAGCAAATAATATCTACTGAGGCACTGCTATCAAGACATAGGCTTCCCTCCTCCCTCCCTCCTGATTATTTCATTCCCATTGAGAACTGAGAGATAATCGGTGTTTCCGTAAAAGCTGTATTAATCTTTCTCTAAAAGAAAGTGATTCGCTCTAGTTACACAACGAAACTAAGCCTCTATACAGCGATAAAAGGTCCGAAATATTATGATAATAATTAAGTCTCAAATACAAATCATAAAGAAGCGAGAAATAAGCGGCCGAATTACATCCGTGAGCGGAAGTTGCTCAGACCACTTGTATGTATGTTTGTATGTACGTATATATGCATGTGTGTCCTTGTGAACTTACACCAAGTACCAGAATCAATCAAGTGTAAAACTGTTTTACTTGGGTGCCTATGTGAAATGAAATGGAGAAAATCCGAGCATTAAAAAGTTTCTGTCATGCTTGCCGATCATAAAACAACCAGTTGAGGACGTACTGCAGGCCAATAAAGTGTAGATTCTTGCTGATGAGAACTCTTGAGAAAAAAAATTAAATAAAAAAGCAAACGCTCTGAACGACTGCAAAATTTCAACTTCGGGGATCAGACCAAATACGAACCGTTAGGCCACAAATCTAAAAATGCTAATTCGTCATGACCTAAACAAAACGACCAGAAAACTCAGGATGTACTGTGCAAGTAATAAAATGTCGTTAGTAAAAAAAGGAAATTTAATACGCCATTAAAACATTCGAAGGCTACATTTACTGATGAGAAAAATCTTATAAAAATATGATTGCATACCAGCAAGCACCTAAAGAGGCAGTATACTAAGACAACGTAGAAAATAATAATAAAATTAAGCCCATCTTCGATTTGCATCGGAGGCATTAAAAAATCTCTTCGACTCTTCCCAAGACCACAGCCCTGCCATCCATAAGACTTTGTTGAAATCCTTCAATAACTTCTCGAAAAATTTTGCGAACAGATGACAGACAGTCATAGCCTCATCCAATCTCCTTCAGTAGAAGTAACAAAAAAGACTTTTGATTAAGTATGTACGTAAGAAACAATTGTAATGCCAACATACAAATTCACAATCCTCACCCTACATTTAACCAATATACAATACAAAGTCTACTAATCAAATCGAACTCGGCAAAAATTTGTGGAATTTTCCAGAAAATGTTAAGGCAATAAACATTATAACACATATAAAAACATCAATTACATCTCATCTCGTTTCTTCATAATTTAATGAACATAAGCATAAGTAATACGTTTAAAACTTACTATATGTATCCACTGTGCGTGTTTATAGCGTAAGATTTGAATACATTGCAAACCAATTTAAGAACCTGTACATTTTTTGTTTACTATTCCCAAATAAAAAGTGTATAAAATGTATTTTTGATATATGAAAACAAAAATTCCTCATAAACTTCAAGTGCTAAGACGAAAACGCAACGGGAGTGTTACTTTTCTGGACCAAGATCATCATTCCTTCTGAAGGTACTGCACTTAACCTTACCGAGACTTTTCAGGTAAAAATCTTCCCACTTGAATTACCCGAATAAGAGGATTTAGCTCAGTTTTGTCCCGCCACGAGAATACTATGGTCTCGGGATATCGAGGAGCCCCCGCTAATATGCATGTTTTGAATAGGCATTAAAACACAGAGGTACGAAGTAAATGTAATATATGCACATCCATATGTTTGTCTACCTTACTTTTCAGTAACCCTAAAAGCACGCAGTTTTGTTCTCTTATTTTTCGTTATTACAGCCTAATAACTGTCAGAGAGAGAGAGAGAGAGAGAGAGAGAGAGAGAGAGAGAGAGAGAGGGGAGAGAGGGTGGGGGCGGTAAAGGATCCGAGAGAAATGAAAAGATGTAGGGAAAGGTGGGTCTTGACCAGTTACGGTCTCCCGAAAGGTGGTCACGTCCGCTTAATTCTAGTTGTCGTTAAGGCTGCAATTTGCTTGCAAATGGCAGAATTACAGAAGCACCTACTGCAATCTCATACTTTCTCGGTGCGGGGATGAAACGGTCCTAAGTATCCAGAAACTGTTCCTCCGCGGACGGGCCAAGGCCCAGTTGTTGCCGGCGGGAAGCGTCAAAGAGCACCATAACGGGTTATCTATTCCTTTCTCCTTCGCCTTTAATTTCACATTCACATGCATCAACAGGGCATAGGAAGCCATTACAGGGTCTTTCTTCCTTACCACACATGGGAAAGCCTAGTGATGGCGGTTACATTTTGCTATTACACAAGAAGGGTTTCATTGTTTTTCTGACACATGAAGAATAATTGTGACTTTTCCTCATGAAAAAAAAAACCCTTGATCATTTCAGTTAAGTGAGTCCTTTGTACTTCCATAATCTTCGGGGGAGTTAGCTAGATCATCACAGTTTGAATCTACAAACAAATCGAACTACAGTCAACAGCATATCTGCAAACATGTAAAAGCAAAATCAAGTTACGAAAAAATATATGAAATTGATGTCAAGTTGAATGATTGAATACCCAGACCAAAAATGGAACACAAAATATTTGCTATAACTCGGCGATTGTAGAGTACATGGGCGAGCAAAAAATATAAGAAATATAAAATAAATGAGTTTTTTATGATTAATAAAACAAAACAAGTTCATTACTTAATAAATAATTAAGTTACCAAATCATCAATCACAATTTGTGAGAGGACCAGAGAATCTTGACATGGTCTCACTGATGCTTATTTAAATGAGCGTAATTAGAGATATTTAACAAATTATTATGCGTTTGAGAAAGGTCTCACTTATATGGAATTTTGCTTATGAATAATGAATACAGGAATTCCGACTAAATGTAAAGAATAATTTTTTTTTAGTTCTGTTGAGATATAAAAATAAACTGATCATTTACTTGGAGAAACGATCACTACACAAAACTACAAATCCTACGCATGAAACATTCATCCACTGATGCAACTGCGAAGGGAATGTAACTGTAAACTTGTTAATGAAACTAGAGATTTCATTTCATTCAAAGATATCGCAAACAAAAGGCGCATTTTATTTAGATTTTATTCGGCTTTGTATCGCAAGGAAAACAATTGACGGTGAGAGAAAAACTGCATGAAACGTTAAAAATATAAATAAATATATAGATGTAAATCAAGTTTACTCCACGCATTTTTACTGAAGACTTCACAAACACAAATTGAAGGCAAATTTCATATTGTCTTTTCAAGAAATTAAGAAATTGACCATACGACGTAAGTTTCACTAAGCCCTTTCTTCTAACTGTTTACAATAATAAAGAAAATCTTCCCCTCTTTAAAGTAGCAGTCCCATCTATGTCTATAGTCTTTTATGGATCTCCTGGATGATACTTGAAGAAAAAAACTGTTCAGACCAAATAATGCACATTGTTAACAGCAAACTTTAATGAAAACCATCGACGTCCAACCATTATCGTAGAGATTGAGAAAACTGAAGGTTTGACGGACACGGGAAGGAGTTTGTTACATCTACCACGACCGCACTGCGGGAATAAAAACACGGTGGATACTTCAGTACAAAAAAGTTAAGTATACCTTAGTTTTACCAGACCACTGAGCTGATTAACAGCTCTCCTAGGGCTGGCCCGAAGGATTAGACTTATTTTCCGTGGCTAAGAACCAATTGGTTACTTAGCAACGGCACCTACAGCTTATTGTGGAATCCGAACCACATTATAGCAAGAAATGAATTTCTATCACCAGAAATAAATTCCTCTAACTCTTCATCAGCCAGCCGGGGAATCGGACTCCGGTCTAGCGAGTTCCAGTCCACAGCTCTACCTACTCACCCAACGAAGAGGATGCAATACAGTACATTTCTGTCCAGATCTCACATGCCAATATAGTTCCACTGACTTACAGATATACTTACACTTACGATAGCAGCATAGATATTCACATAACTAGAAGCTAAAGATACAAAAAATAACGTAAAATAAAAAAGGTTCAGCTTCACGTGGAAACCTGACACTAAACTTACCTTAACGGTAGCTGTGCAGATATCTGTTCAATTCAAAGCTACAAAAAATACGAACGAAAATGAGAATAAACTGTGAAGTCGACGGCACTGAATTGTTATTCAAGTGACTTATAATAATAAATCAGTCAAGAGTAACTATAAAAACAGCAGATAGAAGAACTTACAATAACTGTAACTCCACTGACATTAGTGTAGGCCAACGTTATATAACATAAAAAGTGCAAAAAACAAAGATGCATCTGTGCGGGAAGTTTGACACTTAATCAAACAGTTATTTTAGAAAAAAAGGGGGAGCATTACTTCACACATATTCAGGAAGTACAAGTCGAGATACACTCGCGTTACATTATCGATTTCTACTTTCATATGATTTATAGCGTATGTTAATATTTATCCGTTAAAAAGTGAAGAGAGAGATCGGAAAAGTATGGTTATTCAAAGGAGCACTCTGTGAAAAATGACATTCATATCTATTATATAGCTGTAAGGATATGCTTAATTATATATACTATATATACTATATATATATATATATATATATATATATATATATATATATATATATATATATATATATATATATATATATATATATATATATATATATATATATATATATATATATATATATATATATATATATATATATAAGTAATCAAAACACAATCATGAGTGTAACAGAAATAAATTTCTGACTTGCATCGGGATCGAACCCAAGTCTTTCAATCGAAATGCTATTAATTGGGTCACTGCTGGGTCGGAAAGTTAGGTCAAACTCGTTGGAATGCTGGTCATCAAGCCTGCCCACGTTAAAGCCTTAGGTACAGAAGTACTTAGGTTCCAACTTCTTTTACGACTTGTCTAGGTCAGCTGGTAGCGCCCTTGCCTTTCAATTGAAAGACCTGGGTTCGATCAGAAATTTATAGTGTGTGTATGTAAGTATGTATATATATATATATATATATATATATATATATATATATATATATATATATATATATATATATATATATATATATATATATATATATATATACATATATGTGTGTGTGTGTGTGTGCGGAGCGCGCACGCGCGTCACGGCCTATTTAACTCTCAATTGCATTACAGCACGCATTCGCGCACCCACTATTAAGTCGATTAACTCGATAATTAAAACTTCAATTTAATCACAGGAAAAAAAAGAGTTGCATAACAGGATAAAACTCAACAATTAATGTGACAGAGATTCATGACCGACTTTCCAATGTTGATAAAAACCGTCGTGACATTTCCAGCAGCTAAAGGTGCTCCTTTCATCCAGTTATGATTATTTTTTTATTATTCTTTTTAACATTTACCTTCAAATGTGAAATTGTTCATCTTCGGCAGTTTGACATCTGCGTGATATGTCATCGCACTGGCCCCAGAGGACTCTCACTCGCTGACGATGCTGCTGGTGACGCCCATCACAGACATGAATCTATTATTATTATTATTATTATTATTATTATTATTATTATTATTATTATTATTATTAATTCAGTAAGAGGAAAATATTCTAATTACTTTTTCTCGTCATATACAATATTAATAAGAATTGTGACAGTTGTGAAGAAAGTTGTCAAGACGATGGGAATACTGGCAATAATTTCGCTTTTGTTTTTATCACTGTTACGCAAAACATTGGTAGGACATAGGTTACGCAGTCTTCCATATCATTTCAACTTTAACGTGGAAATGTGGGGTGGGAAATCAGGATAATAACAAGTTTACGCGATAAAAGAAGCTGTTTGAAAGGAAGGCAAAATAGTTACGTCTGTTAATGGCACACTGGCGGGTGGTGATAGTGATCAGAAGCTGCAATGACGCTCGAGAGCGTCCGGGATCTTATGCGATGAAGGTCACTGTCTAAGACAAAGTTATGCAAGCTAGGAAGACGAAGTAATGAATGTTAGAGTAGGTGGTGGAGGAGTAGATGTGGGCGACTCATCAAGTTATTGGGAATAAATGACTCAGACCTTAGTAATATGGCAGCATGTACCATGAAATATGTAAGAAAGCGAAAGAGAAAAAAAGAGCAGTGGGGAAAGAGTGATTGGGCAGACGGTGGTAAGACTCCATGAATGCAGCAATGCTGTAAGGTGTGAAAGAAAGACACTGAGGTGACATTGCAGTAAATGCAGTGTAAGGAGAACAGAAAGCTTAATGAATCCTAAGCAGGTATTTTGGGTTAATTTGGCGACAATCTTTTATCAAATGGTGCACAAGTCATTAGAAGCAGGAATGACGATAGAAATGGAAGCGCATTAACTATATATTTTCTGGGTCAAAAAATGTTAAAGAGCAAAAGGGTTCAATATATACGGAGGCCAATATACAACCTGCGGGGAACCGGTGCAGGTGAGCAATGAGGCAATGAAACAACGGCAGTTGTCTGTAAGAGAACTCCATCACTAATTCAACATTTAGAGCATGAAAGAGGCAGGGATTACTTGTGTGTGTGTGTGTGTGTGTGTGTGTGTGTGTGCGTGTGTGGAAAGCCACCCTCTTTCAGGAGAAGCAATTTTTAAGGGAGAAATTTTTCATCGTTATTGTTTATCGTTGGATGAATCAAATTCAAAAATGTTTTCTTTTGCAAAATAAATATCGTATCAAAAATTTTGATGGAATCTTTCACGAATTCTCGATTTATTTTCAGTCAGAAACTTACTATTATTATTGACTGTTTCGCTGTTAATATGTAAGTGTAATTTTTTCCGTGGTTAGCGGCGCGATCACACGAGTGTACTTCATCGTTGGCAACACGCGAATAAACGTAAAAATTTTTCCATGCTATTGCCACTTTTTAAGCCTTTTTTACTTATTTACTTTTGCTTGTTTGGGAGAACAGGTCTCCAATCAGTCTTGTTTCTCTCATTTCATGTTTATTTTTTTTCTCTCTCTCTCTTTCTCTTTCATTCCTACGTGTCATTGTTTCTTTGTTATTCCCTCGATGACAGAGGAAATGAGTCACTTGCTACGTGATCTAGAATCGGTATGAACTTGCTGTTCATCACGTTTCACTGTAGAGAGAGAGAGAGAGAGAGAGAGAGAGAGAGAGAGAGAGAGAGAGAGAGAGAGAGAGAGAGAGAGAGAGCTAACATATGATAAATATAAATATATATAAATAATACTATATATATATATATATATATATATATATATATATATATATATATATATATATATATATATATATATATATATATATATATATATATATATATATATATATATATCGAATTGATGCTGGCTGAGCAAACATCAAAAATTGAAAAGTATAAAACAAAGTTAAAAAATAAGGTGGAACCGTTATCTTTTTGATAACATGCTAAGTTTCAAACAACCGCCAAATGTCGTACCTAAAAAAAAAAAAAAAAAAAAAAAGACACGAAACGGTCTTCCTTGTCTTTCTCCCGCGTAGCAAGGTTGAAAAGGTCATCTCTACGGGCCGTGGTAGAGTCTGCCTATATTAAGTCATTTTGGGAGGTCTTGCCACTTGCTTTTAACAGCCGTTGATCCGGAGCTGTCCCATACAATACCCAGGACCCCAACGTCCCTCCACCCTCCCGCTATTCAACACACCCCCCTCCATATCCCTCAACCTCACCGGAACACCGGCCAACATTTTTTTTCCTTTCTTTCCTTTTCTAGATCCTTAATTAACCCGCTTTTTTATGCATGGAACAACACCATCAAACATGGGGTCGGACAACCATAATAAAACTCGCATTAGCGGTGGGTTTTTGCCGGGGAAATAATTAGGCTTTGCCCCTCACTCTTTAATTATGCTTCGTTTATCCCACAATTACCCGACTGACGCGGCCTGGCGTAGCATAGGAGTGCTGATCTAAATAACATGGAATAATAGCAATAATAATAATAATAATAATAATAATAAAGGGAAGACAAACGAATAGCTGGTATTATGTTCTCTTATATGTCTGACCAGGTGAAGGAGAGAATTAGGTCTGTAATA
>NC_089757.1:4038769-4078769 GCF_040412425.1 Macrobrachium rosenbergii | reverse complement strand
AAACAGCTGCTTCGTCTAACACCTGAAGACTCATCACCACACGTGGAGGAACTCTCTCTTCCAGGGGCTTTCAGGAAAATCGGTTCCAACACCTCTGCGTCACATGAGCAACACTCTCTCGGTCTCTCTCCTCTCCTTCCTACAGAGGCTTCTGAATTATACATCATTTTCACAAACCTGTCGCCCTCCATTCTCTCCGTGTGACGAAACGCTGTCGAGAAAAATCTTGACCATCTTTTCCATGACGGTAATGTTTTTCATTTTCAAAGTTTCTCTACAATTCTATCCACTTCAGTCCTCTTACTCCACATATTCTTATGCATGAATGTATCCATTTCCTTTGTTCACTTTCAGAGTGCTTAACGATTTAAAATTATTAGAATTACACACACACACACACACAACACACATATATATATATATATATATATATATATATATATATATATATATATATATATATATATATATATATATATATATATATATATATATATAATATATATCTGACTCACATCGGGATATAACCTATCTATCATATTATATATATATATATATATATATATATATATATATATATATATATCTTCAAAAAATCCTTCATATCCATATTAATAAAAGTTTACCATTCTCCACTTTTCTGTAAAAAAAATCCTACCCACTATTTTTTTTTTATTTCTTTTGAGACCAAAACTTTCGTCCTATGATTCCTGTTGTAATAAAAAATCCACCTTTTTTCCGAACAAATGAGGAGCACTGCGGAAAGATTCATAACCTCTTAGTTTATCCGGCAATAATTCACGACGGAGGCAGCTCCTACTTCTATCATGGCTAGCATAATGGACATACTGTTCATTTTCCGTGGAATGGGTCACACTTGGATGTCTAATGGCCCACTCTGACAGGGAAAATGGCGCTGGCGAGAGACAACCCCACCCCCATACACACACACAAACAAACACACCTACTTTTTGGGAAAGTAATCCATTTATCACTGCTATTCTCTACCGCCCTCGGCATTATTTCATCTCTACAGCATTGCAACAAAGAACAATAAGTCTTCTAACGCTCAACCAAAGGCCTGCCTCTCTCTTTAATGTATTCTTGCAAACGTGTGTTATACCTTAACCTCATCTCTGCAAAATAATCGCTGTCGTTGTGGACCATTTCTAAACGCCTCATTTCGGATGTGTAGTCATGATTTTCACTGAAGCGTTTCCTAATTTATGCCCATCTAAAAGTACACGGTTGAAAGTGTGAGGGCAGTACAGCGCAACCTAGCAGTTTCTTGTACAGTTGCTTTCGTGCTTTGTGGCGGCTTCTAGTTCTAAATTTAAAAAAGTAAAATTTGCATGCTTCGATTCCATCGTTTGATATGGGTGGGGTTGGGTAGGGGGGGCGAGAGAGACGACTTTATCCTAATGCGCCACAGTCGGACACCGAGAAAATTTAGTGGTTATTTAAATGGACTAGCAAAATCGGGAAAAATTCCAGAAACTGAATTAAGGTAGTATTTACATTTTCTGTGGACCTGAGCAGAGGTATATTATTATTATTATTATTATTATTATTATTATTATTATTATTATTATTATTATTATATTCGGCTTTAATATGCACGTATATATACTTACATGTATTCATACGTATATACATACATATACGTGTGAATTCATAAGCCACACGTTGCCAAATTCGTATTTGCATCATCATCATCATCCTGCTGCGGAATAATGAGATTTCCTTGCACAGGAAACCGAAAATGATTGGAGTCACGGGTGTTATATTTTTTTTTTTTTTAAAATTTTACGTCACTCCTTCTCGCAAGTCCTGTTTGGTTTCACCTTTAGCAATGAAATATTTTCCTAATCTTTTTCTTATATGGTTTCGGCGTGACAATTTTCCTAAGCATCAAAACGGCCTCTCATTTTAATATGAATCTCCATGAAATTTAATTCTAAAATTCACAGAAACAGCAACCCAGTACACAGGAGCTATACCAAAGCCTAATCTATTCTTTTTATATTTGGAAAAATACACACTGTTTTGTACATTCTCTTGTATTATTGGCATGAAGTGGAACTATTATTTCATACGTCCGAATACGATATATCATAGAAATGTATCAATCCATCGATGAAAAATGAATCAATGGTGCACACAAGACGAAACTACATTTAAGCGGAATACGAATAACATCAAGAGAAAAGAAAAAGCCACGTATACACTGAGGGACTCGCTAAAAGGCAAATGATCAAACAAAACCACTAAACATCGATATCGTTGCCATATGCCAGCCAGCAGGAGGAAGGCAACTGCATTATATAAACAAACATCCCGCACGCTCGGCTCCAACAGCCTTCAACGGGTCCGTTGAATTTCAGGGTTTTGTTTGCTTGTTGTCAATAACTTACAGCGTTGGGGCATTAGCGCTTAGTATCGTATCCAGCTGCATATCTCGTTACATAAATAGCCACTGTTCGGAGCATGTTATTTTGTCGGTGAGTTTATTATTGGTTGTTAAGCAAATTTTGTTTCTGACGGGACGAGAAAAGAAATTAATCTCTGTCGAAAACAAACGTCAAAGGTTGACTGAGTAAAAAGAATTGAGAATTCCCCGGAGTGAAAAGAGTAACGTCTAAGCCTAAGCCTTTATCAAACCAGTTGATATGTAGCACCATTTTATGTAATTCCATACCATTTGGTCTCCAAAGAGAGCCCTCACAAACAGAGCGACGTCAAACTCACTCATTCAACCATCGCTACTCTACCATCGTGAGCAAACTCTTACCTCACGGATGTAGAATCCTTTTCGATGCAACAGCCACATAAATTCTCGTTTTAAAAGAACTATGCAAATCGGTCCCTACCAATTGGATTAACTGAAATGTGGTTACGATAGACGAGCAACCATAACATATAACAAAGAAGACGGGATCGCAAAGTGTTAATCTCTCACGCTTAATAGTCATACATTCTCATGTATATCTTAAGTGATTCATAAACACATTGGCTCTAATGTAGCCTATTACAAGCACTAAACAGTCAACTGTCCCAGAAAGTCGCTTATAAAATTGCGTGAGTGCATGATGTTAAACAAAACATGACTCGGAAAGACTCTCACGTTGCATTTGTTAGTATTAATGCTGAGGAATAAAAAACTGAAGCTAGTAAATGAAGAAGTAAAACATACCTTGTATCACGATAAGCAAGAGATACGCCAAGCCAAGCAAAAACTATAGCACGAAACAGAAAGGTAAACACTACATGAACAACATATGTAAAGAAGTGCCTAATTATGGGGCCATACAATGAGCGGCAAATTCCGCTGATGTGGACAGCGAATGCGCCCTGTTAAGGTGTCATTGTTTGTTTGTTTACCTCTTCAAATCTCGAAATAGAAGAGGACGACGAGGCTGAAACTTTCCGCGGAATTCAGCTCGTTAGGTGAACTTAGCTCAGCAATTTAAGAGCACGAAGATGCAAATCTTGTGAGGCTGTACAGTCATAACCATAAGTGATGCTTCATGACTAGTATTTCGTTCGAAATTCACTAACTAGCAAGCTAACATGCTGCAAATTTATCTATCTCAATGCGAAAGCATGATTATTTCATAGAATAAGGTCATTATATGTTTAATGAGTGAAATCTGTTATATATATCAAAACAGTAAAAAGATATTATGTGTACCCAAATTTCTGAAAAACAGTGATGAAGCATTTCTAAAACTTTCGGTCATCCAGCGCCAATGCGATCGACAAAGAAATTTTCATGGGCCTTGATCAAACCAACGTTCAAATTTTAAAAGAATAAAAAATCGAGAAAAATGTTCATAACATTTTCATATTACACTGCAACCATAAAATTCTAAACAGTCCTATTTGATTATTTTTACCCCTTGATGCTGAAAAAATATAAAGAAATAAATACGAAAGAGTTACTGTAGATAAAATGCATCCGCTGATATCAACGAGTGACTGGGGCCTGTGTGACGCAAACTATATATATATATATATATATATATATATATATATATATATATATATATATATATATATATATATATATATATATATATATATATATATATATTTATATATATATATATATATATATATATATATATATATATATATATATATATATATATATATTATATATATATATATATATATATATATATATATATATAGTGAGTGTGTGTGTATGTTTATGATGTTTTTATCCATGTGTATAAACGGTTGATGATTAATGCTTGATGAATTTCACTGATATTAGATAACTAGAAATTAGGAATGGTTTTGTATAAGGAAGTGAGAACGAAATTTTTTTTATACTTTTCACCTGCACGAGCTTTCGGGAAGCACTTCACGAGATTTTCTCTCTGGCCTCTCAAGATGATGAAAAGACCAGCAACTCTGGTGGAATATTCGTTAACTACATGTAGGTAAAAAATATGACCACAATTCTTTTACCCTTTGGGAATGAGGTCATAGTACTTCTGATTTTTCATATAGCATTATTTTCATCTTACTGGTCTGGCTGCTAGAATCTTCGAAACTTAAGAGGATTTTTTTTTTCCCTCTCCTGATCCTCCCCTGACCCTTGTTCCTGCAAAAAACCTCCAACTCCTGACGCACCATCATAACTCGACATCGCATCGTACCACTTAAACTCGATGTTGTTATATAGCAAGCACATGGTAGTATAAGACGCCGTGAAGGGAGTGCAGTACAAATCTTCAGAAATGCAGTCTTATGAAGCTACCGCCAGAGGGTGTCCTTTCAGAGGCTCACCACCCATCATCTGGGCTTCAATTTCCTTGGCCCCTCGTCACTGTTATTGGTTAACCACTTTCAACATCCCTTTGGACCTCAAAGGGATAAGGGTCCTTTTTTTTTTATTTAGACTTTCAGGTAGCGCTTTTAAGATGTGATCTCAAGATGTAGGATAAGACGCGTGGACTGTAATGCTCACGTAACAGTAAACAAACTTTATATATATGTAGATATGTGTGTGTGTACATATAATACATATATATATATATATATATATATATATATATATATATATATATATATATATATATATATATATATATATATATATATATATATATATATATATATATATATATATATATATATATATATATATATATATATATATATATAATAAATATATGTATACGTGTTTATGTATGGATCTTTGTCTATGTGTATAAACGGTTGATGATTAATGCTTGATGAATTTCATTAATATTACATAACTAGAAATATGAAATGGTTTTGCATAAGGGAGTGAGAACGAAAGTTTTTGATACTTTTCACCTGCACGAGCTCTCGGTAAGCACTTCAAGAGTAAATTCGCCATTTAAATCGTTCTCTCTTTCCTTCTCTCTCTCTGCCAAACACGCACGCATGCATGCACTCACGGGCAAGAGAACGTGCGCACAAACACACAAATCACTAATGAAAAACGAGCCTTCACATCTGCGCATACTGCTAGGAATATCGTTGTATTAAAAGAAGTGGTCTTTAAGAAGTAAAATTGCAAAGCTTTGTTGACGTTACTTTATGAAAAATAAATGACTCACTTCTAACTTTGATTAGAAGGCAACAAATATTATTTACCTTAGCTGTCAAAACTGATTATAAGAAAGACTTGCACATCACAATTATGAAGAAGCTTAAACAGCATGAGTCCGTGGAAAGCTTAAATATCAGAGTTTACTGGAACCTAAAATAGCCTAGGTTTCAGGGGTATTAAACATTATAAGTTTAAATATATTTATAAGTAAGAAAAACATGAACATCGTCAGTTCAAGGTTAACTTTTAGAGTTTTAAGTTCCAGGAAACCGTAAAACAGAAAGTTTAGTCAACTATTTCGAAGAAACTTTCAGATAAAAACAAGTCTTCGTAACCCACATAACACATCCACCGTTATTAAGGGAAAAAGCAAAAAAATTATGTTAAACAAGCAGCACGTACGCTGAAGCTCCATTATCTGAAGTTGCACTGTCATTTATTATGAAAACAGCAGAAAAACAAATTTCTACGATGCTGAAGTTATCCACAAGGGAGAAAAGAAGAAGAAAAAAATATTTCTCTCTAAATTTTCTAGCGAAAATAAGCCCGTAGGAGGGATCTGTTTTCTTTTTCATAACATGAAAGAATCTTTTGTAGGTTACAAACAACAAAAAACGAATAACATTTCTCATTTTATTTTCCCTGCCTTTAAAATCTTTTCCTATCCGACCTTTGACGGAATTGTCAAGAAGACTTCGTTATTTATAAAAATACATGACTGTAAATTACGCCTGCCTGTCACTCTCCCTCCCTTACCAGAGATGCTTATGACGCGCCCGAAACTTTTTTGGCATTTTCGGAATGACGTCAGGTGCTGTAGATCTCTGAGAGGACATTTTTAATTCAGAAGTTCATGAGGCTGAGACCTTTTCAGATATAAAGAACCATCATTTTTCAACTTAATGACTAGGGATTATGCAACTTAAAACAATAAGCTGATAACAAAAGTCTATGGGCAATCACTGTGATTCAACGCGAGATGATCCAATTAGTTTATGGTGATAGTTTGTAGCGCCTCTACTATTGCTGAATAAATCTACTTTGAATTTTGCTAAAAATTGCCCGCATGATACAATTATTTTCATAACTGTTATTATTAAAAATGTTTAACCAGACCACTGAGCTGACTATCAGCTCTCATAGGGCTGGCCTATTTTCATAACTATACCAGACATTATTTTAATGTTACCATACACATCACTGCACACCTCAAAATGTGAAATAAGAAAAAAAAAAGATAGGTTTATATGTATCCATGAAGCGCTAGTTTGCAAAACAATGACACCCTTTGTACTGAGGTGGGAAAGGATGGGGCGCCTGTCAGCAAGCTACAGTGGTGTGGAGTTCACCTTCAACTCAGCTCTTAAAGAGTGAACGAGGCAGTAACAGTTGTCTCGTCTCTATCTGGAGCAACGCAGAGGCGAAAGGAGTGGATGAAATTTTTAAAATTCCATAATGGATCCATACAGACAAGACAGTGTGTGTCTCATTGCAAGACAGCAGGAAAAGAAAATAAAACTAGTAAGGGATGGGTTGGGGAAAATAAAGAGGTTTCGTGAAAAATAATATGGTTTAAAATGCGCGACAAAGAGAAGAAAGTGTGCAAGTTTAAAGGAGGGTAGATAGAACAGTCAAGGAGAAAGGTAGAGAAGAAGCCATTCTACAGAGAAGTAAATGCAAAGAGAAAGGTTACTGAACAAATGCATCTGAAGAGAATGCAGCCCTGGCTGGATAAAATCAGTATTTTGAAGGATTTTTGATATGAGAAATAGACAAGAAGCAAACGAGAATGACAAAAGTGTGGAAAAAGATAAGTTTCAGGCAAATAGGGAAAGTGACTGTTGAGGTTGTAAGGAGGGCATTTCAGAGGCAGAGGAATGGAAAGGGATTACAAGTCAGTTTCAGCAGAACAGCCGTGTTACGGCATATCTGAATGATGGAAAGGTTCCAGAGGACTGGGTGAGCGTAATTGCAATAATGTATAAAGATGAAGGTGATAGGAGAAACTGAAAGAAGTATGGGTACACTGTAGGATCTGAAATGAGAAATTAAGACAGATGATGGAGAGACTGCTGGGGGAAGAATAATCCGAGTTTAAACAAGTATCACGTATAAACAGCAGCGGCAACCACCTCATCAGTTCTCACAGCAGCAGCAGCAACCACCTCATCAGTTCTTGTAGCAACAACAACCACCTCAGCATTAAGACAAAAGACTATCTCAGCTGGCATCCTCCACTCCAGTCAGGCCCATGTCTCCTCAGAATGAATCCATGACTTGGTCAGCAATGTCAACATTTATGCATGCAATCGATGATCAGGATGATGGACAAGGGGATGACAATGATAAGAATTAAAAGATAGTTAATGGACTTGTGTTTGTATTTCATTCTAGTCATTTTATACAGACCTTCATTTGATACACAATGTTAGTGTTTTTAATCGTTTATTTGTTACGGTATTACATGTTCTTATTACAATATGCATAATGTTTTAAAACGTCTTGTTTACATGTCAAAGCAGCCATTACCCAATTCCACTCAAAAATAATAAATAACCCCTAAATTTCCTAACTACTTCCTAAAAGTCTTAAATAATCAGTAGTTTTGTTGTTACTAATACATGTAGGTCTATCAATAAAGGTATAAGGACACTTATTTTAAGGTATTAATACTTGTAAATTGGATTAGAAGTTGTAAATGACTGATGAAAAGAGCAGAGGGCTGGCATACGTGTGCACTGGACAGACTATTAAAACCACCAGCCAGCCACCCCAGGTCCCTGGTCAGCTCAGCCCCTTTGTGAAGTAAACCTATTATAACCAGTTCTCCTAGGGTAATACTGCTGGTCAGACTGCACAATGCACATAGTGTAGACAGAGGTGGTAAAAGGCAGCTATATGCTACCCTGTAATGATAAAACGCTTTTTGTTCTATAATTTATTACAAACGAAATATTACTATCAATGGGGAAAACATTATTATTATGACTGAAAATTTAGACTAATTGCGTTATAATACATTTTTAGTATTCCAAAAATTTTCATGGTCGTGTAGGTAACAATTTGGCAAAGTATGGTTCATTGTCTGTCAATCATTTTGTCTTGGCATGGTACACTTCCAGCTGGACTTAAAATAAGCTCATAAGTAGTCCCTGTGGTTGATTCTTGGCAACAACTGTGTCTCTGTTTCCTCTTTGAGGTACTTCTAAGTCCGGCAAGTTAGCAATTTGTCTCCATGATCCTGGTATCACATTGTGATCAGCATCCTCTGTGTCCAGCTGAGTATTCTGTATGGCAGGGTTTCTGTGACGTATGAAGTTGTGAAGGCAGACACAAGTTTCTATGATGGTCTGTGCAGTACTTGGTTTCTGCCGAATTGATGACAAGAGGATCTGCCATCTCTGTGCCATAATGCCAAAAGCATTTCTACTACTCTTCTACCTCTGGATATCCTATAGCTGGCAATCATTTCTTCTCTTGTCACCTTACGGCCAGAGTATGGTTTCATGAGGTACATGCGTAGGCCAAATGGATATCTCTTAATATGAAATATGGAAAGTCCTTGTCATCATTTGGCAATGGTTCAGGCATGAGATATCCAATGGATAAATCTTCTAATGCTTCTTTCAATTCTGACTGATTGTAAATCTGTGCATCTGACTGCATTCCCATACCCCCAACATCAACCCACAGAAACTTGTAGTCTGCATCAACAAGTGCCATGATTACAATGGAATAGAAACCTTTGTAATTATGGTACTTGGATCCACTCCTTGGAAGTTTTCTAATGGAAACATGTTTACCATCTAGGGCTCCACAGGCTGGTGGGACATTCCAGCACACTTGGAACTCATCAGCAATTTCTTTCCAAATGTTGCGGTCAACAGGGCAGATAATGACATCACCCCCCAAAACCTGTTGCAAGATGGCGCAGTGTATTGGCAAGCTTCATCCCTGGTTCAATTGCCTTTCTGAAGTTTGTATTTTTCTTGCTTATTAAGCTGACATAC
Source organism: Macrobrachium rosenbergii (assembly GCF_040412425.1). Classification (NCBI taxonomy): domain Eukaryota; kingdom Metazoa; phylum Arthropoda; class Malacostraca; order Decapoda; family Palaemonidae; genus Macrobrachium; species Macrobrachium rosenbergii. The sequence goes on along the minus strand of NC_089757.1, from coordinate 4,069,169 downwards.
GCTCAAGGAGTTCATCAAAAGTGATGGGCTGATTCGGAGAAAGTTGTGGAAAGACTTTTCATCACCTAGGCCAAACTCCTCCATCAGCTGATTATAGTGTCCCACAGTTAGTCTCCTCTGAGGCTTCAGCCAGTCCCTAACCCAGAATGTTCTTCTAGTTCTCCTTTTCTGTGTTTCTTTTTCTTGTTCACGTTCTCTGGTCTTGTCATATTCTTTCTCTGCTTCCATGATCAGTTGAAAAAAAAATATTCAATGTATTCATTGCTGATGGCACATGCATTTGCTCCATCGTAAATATTATTACACATCTACCCAGTCAGAAAGTTGATTTCCAAATGAAAAAGCAGAACTGATCTGCACTATACCAAAAGTGTTCCCAATCTGCTGAACATAGTTGAAATGTAGTAGAAACTTGTAGATCTGACTAAAAACGGATTTAACGTACTGACAATGTAGTAGAAACAAGTAGATATGAGTAATAACTGAGTAAGAACTTTTCAGAACTAAATGGGAACGTACTGCAAACTTATAACACTGTTAACACTGCTTAAGAACGCAATGAAAACAAAAGAAATGTAGTAAGGTCTGTCTGAAAACAGGCAAGATGGGGTGGAACATAACAATATCGATGTAGGATCTTACTACTATTTTCACCTATTCACACCATGCTCAGGTCGTTCATGCCATGTTGGCAGTATGGCACTTCTGTTTCCAGTATGCCAGTCTTATTCAAAGTACAACCTTACCCAGTCTTATTTTAAAACGGGTAGAACGGGATCAAATTTTAAACATGGTTGACATTCTGGACCACCCTCCCCATCCTGGCCCATTCATACCGTTCGTAATTAGATAGTATTTGGTGTCTACTACATCCATCATGTTTCTATTCCGTTTCTCCCAGTTCTGAAGAACATAGTGAGAACTAGCTCAGTGTGAAGGGGGTATAAGGGGCTTGGTGCAATGTCGAGGAGCCTTCTTTATAGGTGTCTGAAGTGGCTGAAGTTGTGGTTGTTTCCACACAGGGCATTCCTCCAAGACCCACCAGTAAAAGTATCTGTAAAATCATTATACAAACACACAAACACAAATATATATACATATATGTATATATATATATATATACACATACACACATATATATATATACATATATATATATATATATATATATATATATATATATATATATATATATATATATATATATATATATATATATATATATATATATATATATATATATATATATATATATATATATCATGGTGGTGGAATTACTGATTGCGGTGATTATGTTACCAATATTGAAACAAGTGGAAGAAACAGACTATATGGAACTGTTCAATGACCATATGTTGGTCTTACCATGTGATCTTGGTGCATTACTGATAGTTATTATTGTCATGTGTGTTGCTGTTTGTCTGAGGTGCAAGCGCTTGTGCTGTTTCAAGGAGAAGTGGTCTCCGCTAATGCAAATGATGATTAACCATGAAGCTGCACCATACAAATTGAATAAGTGTAATCTGTGTCAGGGTTGACACAAGGTAGGTGGTCCGAGCGCTGTGTACTGGTATACTTGGGTATTTGTGTACGTGCTTGTGACATATGACCTCCTGCAATAATCAGCGATCTTGCAGGTGGAAGGTATGTGACCTGGGCATCTGCTAATTCAGCACCTTCAGTAGAGTCACCTTTGGATACAGCAGGTGTTGGCGGCACATGGGACGGGCGGAACTTTCCATCACTGTTCTGGATCGAAGCTCATTCTGAGCCTGATAACCATGTGGAGGGGAGATCTGTGGGTCTCTCTCTCTCTCAGGACTTTGAATGTCCTGCTATAATGCAACGAATATTTTTGTAGTCAATGGTCACTCATAACTTTTAACTGTTTAATTCCTTAGTAAATGTGTCTGAGTCATCTGAACAGTGTATTTTATTGAGTGAAGGTAACGGCGCCTATTAATAAGTGTAACAGGCCTAAAAAGTGGAGAAACTGGTACCAAGGTATTGTAACATTGGTTTTTAGTGCACTAAAAATAATATTTACAGTGGTTATATGCAATTATTCTATTTTTCCCTTTTTTAATACTTTTTCATGTTGTATGTTTTATACTTTACCTTTTGAAGAGTTTTTATATATATGTGGTGTGTTTGCTATTGTCTTAATGCTTTGCTTTACATTTTGATATTTTTTTCCACAGAGTGTATTTCTGTGTTTTTTGCATTCACATTTTGGTTTGATTAGTTTAGTTGCCTTATTTTGTTTAACACTTGAGAATTAATTTACTTGTATTTCCTTTCAATCATTTTTTGTTACTTAACAATTTAAATTTTACTTGAATAATTCTTTAATAAATAAATTAATTTCAGATTTAATTTTGACTGATGATTAATTCAGACTTAATCCTAATATTGTTTTGTTTTCAAGTAATAATAAATTTCCCTGAGACTGTTAAAGTCATGTATAATCTTTGAATTTAGAAATGAATTTTTGTATCTAAAATTATTATATCAGAGTTTCATATATTGACTCGCCAGTAATTTTGATTTGAATTAGAGATAGAGTGGCAAGTGGGATGTTTTCCTTCAAGTAACCGAAGTGAGCTCGAAGCAGGAAATACTTAGACTTTCATGAAGCTGTTGGAGTGATGCCCTTTGATTTTACCTCACACCTGTTTTAATGAACTTACTCTGCTTTCTTGAATGATTGGTAAGTTTTATAAGGGATCACTGTTGCCTTTAGAGAAATCAGTTGTTTTGTATTTGTGATGAAGGTTCAGGTGTCTGGCTGTTGTAAGGTAACTATAATTGTCGGATAAATGGTAAGTTTGGTAATCAAATATCAAACACTTAGATACCAGGTTTAATTTGAAGATCAGACACTGGACACTTCGTCACAATATACACATATATATATATATATATATATATATATATATATATATATATATATATATATATATATATATACATATACATATATATATTTGTTTTCAACCACGGGAAGACCTAAATACTGCTCTACAACCTTTTGGTAATAACTAGTCCCTCGGCTTTGCAAAAATTAATGAAGAGACATGTCCTGTACTTAATGCTATTAACTGATTAATTTGCCTCCTCGGGTTTTCTTGATAAACACGAATTAAAGCGTTATCAAAATCATGTACTAAACAAGTTATGACATAACACCTTCATCTTCATGTAAGGTGGTGTCTTGCCCTGCAAAAAGCGACAGCGAAACTTGTACGAAACTTACAGACAGGCGGAAAAAACACCGGTCTTCGCTTTTCTCTGTTATCTTCTTAAGGAGAAATGTCAATCTGACTCGACCTTTCCAAGCGTTACATAACCTCCTCCGCTGGGTGGCATTAAGGGTGACCTTAAAATAGACATTGCTGGTAATCTTAGAATAGACATTGACGGTGACCTAAGAATAGGCATTACATGACGGTCTTGGAACAGGCAATAATCGATCAAGCAACCTCAAAATATAAGCGAGATATGCTGCAAAGTTTTATCGAATGCTTCCCTGAATGTAAGGAGATACAGTAATAGTGTTACCATGAAAATTACAGCTCTCTTTCGAAACAAAATTCTTTCCTTGGGTTTAATTACATTGCTTTTAAGCTTGAATTACCCAGTTAAATCTCATACCGACCACATATTTGAATCTGAGTACATTCGAACAGAATACAAAATAAAGATAACATATATTGCCTTCAAAAAGACGGACACTACAATAACCTTTAATCTGCTAAATTCAGCTTTGAATCATGTTGCGACCTAATGAAAACTTGGCATCACTTAAAATGTATTACAGTCAATCTCAAATACATTCCAGAATTTATGAATCTCTGGATGTCGATCATAAATGCATTCCAGACCTAATGACTCGTTACATCGCTCCTAAATGCAAGTCACAACATTTACAAATGATATTATCACTGACCAATGGATTCACGAACTGTGTAAACATAATCATTATATTTACGGAACAAAGCCAAATCTTAAGGACACACCCGCGTATCGGAGTCATCAATATAATCACGCTCCTCAGGGCCTGGATGACAGCCATCTGCCAACGAACGTAACGCAGGGTAATCTAAAATAACTCTGAATATGCCCAGATGTTTCAGACATTCCCCAGGTGAAATTTTGGCCCCGTAGCAACCAGTTTTTCACATGAATAAGGAAAGATACAGTTAGCATAAAAAACCACTTATGACTTATAAGCCCTAAAAAAATTTCTACTCACGTATGAACAAAAGTGTTGTTAAGAATAAAATAAAAAGAAAATCCATAAAAAAGAAAGTGCAAGTCACTAGATTTCAAAATGACAAAGCTCCAACGAACGGCTTGCAAAATGTGACAATTGTTATAACTCCTGACAAAGAATTCTATAGGCCAGGAAGTTGCCAGATCTGTAATTACAAGATAGGGTCAGGACACAAGTGAAGAGGAAATGAGTTATCACGCTGTAAAAGGCAATTTGAACAAAAATCCTTAATTACAACGAGAATAAAAGGTGAGAAGCACGCTTTGATTCGCGTATCCTTCTTGTACAACCTGTTATGAAAGATTTTTTTTTTTTAAACATTAACTGTTACTCTCTCTTTCTTAGCCGGGTCAGACTTCCTCCTTTTTAACCAGCCCTTGGTACCCAGTGAGACACCAGTAAGAACTCTATGTAAATAGCGGCCGAACATATTTGCCACACTCAGTCACGGCCATATAATATCTCTTCCTAGGGAGCCCCTAGTCCCCGAATAGGAAAAAAAGGGAGGAAAAACAGTTTTTCAGTTTTTTCACCTTTAATCTATTACCAAACAGAGCCCTCTTGCGAAGCCGTCTAATTCCATTAGTCGCTTAAAAAACTTTCCTCTGTGTAACTTCATAAAAAAAAAAAACGCAATTACCTTGATATGTGCAAGCCAACGGAATACTGTATTTACTCAGATGAAAGCGGAAAAAGAAGCGCCACTCGCAACACTATATCAACAAATGCTTTACAGACAATCCTTGTCTTCTCTCTCTCTCTCTCTCTCTCTCTCTCTCTCTCTCTCTCTCTCTCTCTCTCTCTCTCTCTCCTCTTGTCTTTATTCACAAGCAGAGTTCTCGTCGAGGAAACACTTGAATATATTTCTAAACTATTTTCACTATATGAACGATTTAATTCCGAAGAGCATTAAAAATTAAGTTACATGTATGCATAAAGTCTGTCTCATTACACAAGAAAAAAATTCCTCACACAACTTCCAAGTTCTCTCTCTCTCTCTCTCTCTCTCTCTCTCTCTCTCTCTCTCTCTCTCTCTCTCTCTTTCACACACACACACACACACACACAAAGCATGCATATATATATATATATATATATATATATATATATATATATATATATATATATATATATATATATATATATATATACTGTATATATATACATATATCCTTAATATAAAGAACATTTTCTTTACAAAAGTGTAAAAAAACCTTTTGCTTATGATTTCGGGACAATTAACGCATATTACACGATAACCATGAATTTATGCTGGACAACAACGGCACATTTGCATTTGTCCTGCCTTGATTAATTCTGATTTGCATCCAATCTGCTTCCCCTTAAAACACTTCAATTTTGTTTCGTGTTCAAAACTAATATATATTGATGAAACGAGCATAAATGTTGAATCTAAGGAAGGAGAAATACAAGGGAATTTCATGTTGTCTTTAATTCCTTCCTGTTACCTTAAAGACAAGTTTCCAAAAGACTGGGGTTTCAGTAATGACAGCTAGACATTTTAGGAAAAACAGTTCCCACAAATAACAACACACCTCTCCTACAAACCAATAAATACCTTGCTGTGGGCTAAACCTTGGCTTACGCACATCTCACCCAAGGTGCCAAAAACAGAGCATCACAGATGAGCGCCCTAATGACATGTGACTACAGACTAACTAATACAAAAAACACTCGCCAGCTTTGCAACCGTTCCTATTCTGAAGACGAAGACCCGTCTGCAGGATGTCGATATCATGCCTTGCGACCTAGGTTGACCAATGTTGAACTAGGAACAATTAGATCTACCCCTTCCAATTTGTATAATAGCTCAAAATATACCTAAAAATATAAATGAATTCCCCTAGAGACAAACAGTTTTTCCTGAAGGTGACTCCTTGATGCTGAAAACCGTACTGAAGTGAAGTTGTGTTGGGTCTACGTCACTTCATTCAAGGAGAGCCAGATGCATCAGCCTTGTGGAAGAGCCACCCAACTGAGCCAGTAACTGACAGAGACCTACGGCTCTCTCTTCTATTCGGATAGAAGTCTCGGCACCAAGGCCTTCAACGTAATTACCTACCGTGAGTATAATTATTTTGTAACTAAATCCATTCATCTGCTAGAATAAAACTCCCGATTTTAAATTCACTGTCATCACTTTGTAAAAGTTACTTTGATAACTGATGAGAATTTCAAATTCTCTTGACTTTCAAATGCACTATTTGCAGTCTTTGTGAAGAGTAAGAAGAACTCGGGTAAAAATTCTCGAGGACTTTAAAGAACGCGTCTCTTAAAAAGTCACAACTGATTTCATGCCTGAAGAGCCACTAACCTGTGGCATTAATACATCGTAAGTCGGCGGGTGAATATTAAAACATAAGCGTGTTAAAATTTAACTCGGAACTTGCGTACGTGCCCACGACATCCTGATTAAGAAAAAAATGCGTTTACCCTCACTGCCAATATACAGTCAGATCAATGATCTATTAAGACAACTGAACACGGCAGAAACTCGCTGTAGACAGTATAATTCACTAAGTGTAGAATGAATAAGGGCGCAGCCACACTACAGTAAAATGTATCATAAATATACGTAGGGACTTACCACATACATACAGCAAACAGGTTGAAATAGGTCAACGCAGTCGTTGGAGAACGTACTTGAGGCAAACGTTGACTAACCGTACGAAGCATTGGTTACGTTTACCACTAAATCGTTAACTTGTAAATTCAGCATGTTTATGATATGTGTGCGATGAACTGCCGACGTGGTTTATGACATGTTTTACCGTAATGTGGACACAAACTAAGAAACTCACATGATAATAACCTTACTCTAATGCATCAATTCTTTCAGAATGACTTGCAATAACTGCCATACAAGGTAACCAGACGTCTCAACATTTCTATTACTGTAATTGTATCCTGTAAAATATCTATTTGATTAACTCTTACCTTGGGATTTTTGGCTACATATCATATATTTAATTTAGATTTTGTTCTACGTCCATTGTTTAAATGTCTGCCGCATGAATATTTGATCAGCTTAATGGTTAAGTTTTTGTTTTCCTCGTGACGAAGTAATTTCTTGAACTTTTAAGTTTACTCAGTTTTCAGTTGCCGTTTGAAAACTTCTCAATTCAGTTTATTCCTGTGAATTTTCACTTTTGATTTTCATTCCTCTGAGAGTATTTTCCATGTTCATTTTCATTTATTTCAAAATCACGGCTTATGCTCATATCTTTTATATCATCATTTACTTCTGAATTGTTATATGAAGTGTATTTTGGTATAAACCTTTTTATTTCATCCCTGATTGCGAATAACTTTCGAAACAAGGGAGGACGAAAGAAATAAAAACGGGTAAGTGGATATATAAACAAAACCTATGGAGTCGCCACCAGGAGACCATCTGTGGTTATTTTAAAAGGAGAGCACACAGTCTCAAAACCAATGTTTTACAGAGGGTTTGTTGTTATTTTCCAATTGTATGCAAGGAGGAGTTAAATCAATTAAAAATAAGAAGCAGCAGGAGGGGGCGGCAGGGTAGGTTGCAGACCTTGGCACAAAATTCAACCAAAAGATAAAACCTTGCAGAAAGTGCAAACCTAACTAATCCTCACTCCATTACCCCCAAAAAGGCTCAAGGCTATACCAGTGTATAAGTGTGGATATTTACAAAGTAAGTTTCAGCAGAAGAAAACAAAGATAAATAATAGATAATGATGAAATAAAAAAAATCAGATCAATATACACATTCATTCAAAGCAATATTAGTCAGAAAAAAGCAATGATGCGCTGAACGTTACATCTGCATTACAAACGGACGAAGGCCACACCTTTCAAACTGCTGAGAGACTTTTCCTTGACTCACTTGTCTGTAAGTGGACTCTACAATGTCCTTCAGACACTTTGCCTAAGTTTAAATCTTCTAAAATACTCTTCATGCCTTTCTGAGTATCAGAAATAGCATACAATCATCTCTATGAATTGCGGAAATGACACAGAACAACGTTCCTCTAGAGCAGAAGAGAAAGGAACTACAGATTTTGCTCCAACTTGTCACAAAACGCCAAAACACAAATCTGACTTCGCATCATGATCAGATTCCGTCTCAAATACACAACCTCTTCCTTAGCCCGTCGTCCTCCTTTCCAAACAGCTTATATTAAATCCAGGTATGCACGTTTTAATTTAGATACCTTGTACAGAAACAAACCTATAAACAAGCAGAAATACACACACCAAACCCCTGTAATTTTTCAGGAGCAGTATCTTTTAATGGGGATATTTAAAAGGCCAGATTAACTTGTATCCTCACAAATTTTGTTCGTTTTTCAATAAACTAACCTTATATGGCTTGCTATAATGTAATATATATATATATATATATATATATATATATATATATATATATATATATATATATATATATACATATACATATATACATTGCGACATAGACTGGCGGTCGTTGGTTGTACTGTCGAGTGTTCAAGTCACTTAGGTACCAAACCGTTTATCACTTACAATTCCCCTTCGGTGATATTCCCGAAGTAGCGCGCATTGGATATTAAACGACAATTGTAGCATATGTATATATAAATCACGGTGGTGTGATAAAAATTCATATATATATATATATATATATATATATATATATATATGTGTGTGTGTGTGTGTGTGTATATACATATACTGACATCTTCATCTGGTTTCATCATAACTGATATCATACTGAAAAAGATATCTGTCGTGTACAAATGGAATTTATTTTTTAATTTTCTCATCCATAGACTTTGTTTAGTCGCCAATAATGTGATTGTTACTGCCATCTTGACTCTGCTGACCTCCTTCGCTGTAGGCCTGCTTTTACAAATTAGAGTACCATATATTATGTCGACCATCAAACTTCATAAACATTTCATGAACATTTTTCATGATGTCACCTGGGAATGAGATAATGCCACCAAAGATTCGGACGAAGCATCAAAGTTCCTTGCCGTCATAAAATGACGATACTCCTTCTCGTTTTATGAGACATTTCCTACACAAAAGAGACTGCGACCCTCTCCGGCGCGTTCTTTGTTATGGTAGAAGGCACACTGCTCTCCCACGAGACTGGCACTTACAGACCAACTGCGGTAATAATGTTAAGCACAATTACATATATACTTATGAATGCTCATGCCATAATACGCACATCCGCTTGACGACTACCAGATAACGAACTAATTTCGAGAAGACTACATATACATCCCAGTACGGCATGTTAGATTATAATAATCATCGGAATATTTGTTTATCACTAGGCAAAGTCATTCTGCAAACGTAATGGAACACTGTTTACACTGTGTGAACAACCCACACACGAAGAGGGCAGGTCACCTTGAGAGAGAAAAAACAGATCTATATTTCTTTTTATTTCGGACAGTTTCTCTATTTTCGAAAATATATATTTGAGGCAACTTGAGAATGAAATCTAATCAGATATACCTTATCACCTAGACAAGGCTTATTGCGGTATAAAGGTGAAGATACAATATCTTCAATTGGTAAGAATATTTTATCGTACAAAAGGGGCAGGGAGGGGCTTTATTCAGGGGAAAGTGAAGGACTAGGGACTCAAGGCTTCAAACTCGAAAAAAAAAATCTGTAGAGTTTAAGAGCACAAGTGGTTGACCTAAATGAACAGAAAGTAAAATAAAAAAAAAAAAACTCTTCTGCTGTAACCAAAGACGTACAAAATGTACTTAATTCGATACTTCATCGTAAGTAAAATTTCATTTTAAAGAAACAAAGTTTTCTATGGGTTTTATGAAAATTAGATAAATCATTCAAATATTGATTAGTAATGCTTGAGTAAACATATTATGCACAGCAAAGTAATGAAATAAAATAAAATAAAATAAAATAAAATAACTCATCTAACGGGAAACTCATGGTTAAAAAGGCGTATTCGTACTCTGTGGCCTCTGCCATATTTAGAGCAATAACAACGATGTCCCCAGCGCCCTCTACCTGCCACCTGCTTCCTCACCTTCTCCTGAGAGAGAGAGAGAGAGAGAGAGAGAGAGAGAGAGAGAGAGAGAGATGGTAAACCCCAAGGTCCAACCACAGACACTACACGCACGACCAACATTCCCTTACTCTCGACTACAAGTTTTTTTTGTAAACAATTTCTTTTTCTTAGGACAGACTACTTACATTTCAAAAATAATGTAATTTCGACGTCGATGACCACAGTTGTTACGATGTCGGCTTCAATAATGACACAAATCAGTTAATAAACGGTACAGGTATTAATTTTTTTATACTTCTTCATGTACTTCTCGGAGAAAACAATCCATTTATAAAGATTGTTTTTTTTTTTTTTTAGAGTAAAAGCCGCGTCAGGCGGCTGTCAGTCAGTCGGCTGAGATGTTTTAACCATCGTGGCAAAAAGATGCGCCGGATAAACACGAGGCAGAGCGTGGCTTGGGTTACTTCCAATAATACCAGTTTGAGTGGGTTCGGAGTAATACCAAACATATGCGAAAACAGGATAATTCAATATATATATATATATATATATATATATATATATATATATATATATATATATATATATATATATATATATATATATATATATATATATATATATATATATATATATATATTATAACTGATTCAGAAGAGAGAGAGAGAGAGAGAGAGAGAGAGAGAGAGAATTTGGTGGTGGTTTCTGCTGGATGAAATCGTTGCGTTAAGCCACTAGTACGCATGCATGTACCCGTCTTCGCTTACTATGGAAAGAAATTAATAATTCAGGTTTTCAATGTACATTTTAACGAGGTTATAAACAATTATATTAATTATTATCGTAAACTATAATCAAAATTCACGTATATTCTGATAAGAAACTGATGTTATAGGGGATTTGTTGTTGTACATTCATCATACTTCTGGCAGTGCCAGAAGAAAAGGTGAAGCGTCAGGTGAAAAATGAGAATAAACCCAGCAAAGTGAGGGAAAAGGTGACGTGAAAATGAAAATTTCATTCGTTTTGTCTGTGTTTGTATGTCTGCCACAGGTAAAGGTTTGATTTTGAGTTAAAATTTTCTGGGGTGACATAGAGGCGCCGTGTGCATAACTTTGTCTGGGTCTGTCAAGAGGTCGGATTTCTATAGTGGACAAACAAATATACAAACATTCACTTTTATTTATATATATATATATATATATATATATATATATATATATATATATATATATGTATGTATGTATGTATAAGTTAAGTATACCTTAGTTTTACCAGACCACTGAGCTGATTAACAGCTCTCCTAGGGCTGGCCCGAAGGATTAGACTTAATTTACGTGGCTAAGAACCAATTGGTTACTTAGCAACGGGACCTACAGCTTATTGTGGAATCCGAACCACATTATAGCGAGAAATGAATTTCTATCACCAGAAATAAATTCCTCTAACTCTTCATCAGCCGGCCGGGGAATTGAACTCCGGCCCATCTTAAAATTACTTCGTTCACTGGAAACTTCAAAAACAGTGACCAACAATAGTGGCAACAGGATGCTCTGAAAATATTATATTCAGCTGTTCAGCTTCACTTATACAAAGAAACCTACATCTCAATTTGTCAAATTTAAGTGAGCTCTTAGTATTCATTTCAGTTTCTGTGATACAGGACTGTCAATGTATCCCGTTCGTGCTATACAATATTGTCAGTGCATCCCAAACATGAAATACCATTTCCTAACGGAAACGGTCTTTGAAGATACACGCAAAGATTCTAAGTAGGATCTGGTTCAGATCCTACTTCCATTCTTACAACAGTCCGACCAGTGATCGATAGAGACAAGACTACCATGATTGTAGGGTTCAAAACCCATGTTAATAACAAGCGGTTAGACCACGACTGAGGGGAGGGTGTAAACAGCATATCATCAGTCTCTATTGGTAGGTCAGAGGCATGAGGTCCACACTAAGCCAACTACTCACCTTCACAAATTTCCAAAGACCGGCGCTCTGACACAAGCTAATTTTTATAAGCCAACCAAGATATCCGATGGGGATAACTCGAAACCTACGTTGATCACTGAGCATTTTTACAGTCGATCGGCATAAAATGAGTCATGGACAAAACATTCAACGATGAATTGTAGAAAAATGTAGCAGAAATTGTGACAATAAAAGAAGCAGAAAGTAAAGGAATTATAATTAATTCTGAATGGAATAATAATGTGCAAATATAAAAATAGAATGCCTCTAAAGTTAAAAATGATCACATAAATGAAAGTAAATAACAATTAACACATTAGTATCATACACTCACTCTAATATCTCAATCACGCCTTTCGCTAAAACTGTTCTCGTCTCAGTATAAAAGAAAATTAGATGAAAATAAATTTAAAATTTCTCTTCCCCTCTCAGTCTGACAGAACCAAAAGATGATTCTTTGGCGAGACTCCTCATTATTATTCATCACCTGTTTATATTTGTTTGTTTTAATCTGTATTTTACTCTTTTTCCTCTTCGCTCAGTATTTATTTATTTTTTCAAATGTAGAAATTTTATTTTGTGGAATCTTGCTCAGAAAGTGAAAATTATTATACACTTGTTCCATATGTGTACTTGTTCATTCTATGCAATAATAATAATAATAATAATAATAATAATAATAATAATAATAATAATAATAATAATAATAATAATAATAAACTGAACTGAGACAGCAAATAGCGGTGACAATAGGTTGGGTTGGGGGACCAATGTTGCAATGATATTTGGGTGTCAACAAAATGAGAGAGCAGCAGCAGCAGCAGCAGCAGCAGCAGCAGCAGCAGTAGTAGTAGTAGTAGTAGTAGTAGTGTAGTAGCATCCGTCTCCGCTCTTACTACAACACTCACAAATGAAGACACAAGATCGTTTTCTGAAAAGGTTAAGTCTCACCATAAATCACCCTCACCTAAGATGCCCCGTTGTTTATCGGCAGGAGATTCGTGTCCTAGGTCGTTGCAGAATACGGCAAAAAAGTAACGACCACCTCCGATAAGTTCTTCCCGGGCGCCTCCGGGAGAAACTTTGTCGCATGGAGAGAACATAAAGATAAAAAATGTGGCTCGATTTTAGAAAAGTTTAATTGGATGGGGAAAAATATCTACTTCTGTGTATGCTTATGAGAGTTTATCGTCGTGTTTGTCATGCCTACATAAAAGTGTGTGCCATGCTAGATGTGGTTTTTGTTTTAATACGTGTGTGTAACTATCGTGTGTGTGCAATGCACATTGGGAAAACTTACGCAAAAGAGCATTTCAACGCTTTGACAGATGACGGTTGAAAGATCGTTACTAAACCATCCAACTGCTTTTCTTTAAATCTGGAACCAAATAAAATGCTTCTGTCAGAAGGAAAAGGTAGCCACGGACCTACATACTGTTTATTACAATTAACTTCAGATTACGAGACCTCTTTTAAGGTACAAATTTATCACAACTAATTTAAGATGAAAACGAAACTTTTCAGATAAATCCTGAAATTATGTGAACACAGCACAAACGGGCAATTTTCCTTAACCTCTTTGTAACAAGTCTTTCTTGTAACCTTAAGTTCATATCATGATAACTAAAGGAAGTTGCTTTCTTCATTCATTCGTGGTCTTTATTAAGTTGATTTATATAAAAATCCCACTTAGTTCTAATCATGCTGACCCGCAGCGATTCCATTCATTCTCCCCCAACGATCCCCTCAGCCATCCATGAAATAAATGACCGAAGAGATTGCAAATGCGGGAAATATCTGCAATTGGCCTCAGTTATTTATCTCAGGCCGTTATAACAGCTGTTTGGAATGAGTTTTTCAAGTGCCAAAACATTTACTTTCATGAGAAAAATTGATTTTCAGGTTAATCTTCATCTAAAAGCTCAGAGAAGCGCCTTTTGGACTGCATTAAAGCCTTCAATCAAGCTCTGAAATTTTCTTCCTGCTTTCGTTATCCCTAGCTATAACATGCTTTCAGCCTTCACGCAACAGGTATTCTGCAAACTTTGGGGACTAGCCCCGATTTTTCCCCCTCCTTCTTTTATTCGGCTTCGTCATTATGTTCCGTCCTTTCGGTCCTGCCTATATATGTGTGTGTGTGTGTATATGTATATGTATATATATATGTATATATATATATATATATATGTGTGTGTGTATAATATACATATATATACACACACAGTATAAAATCCTTCCCTCTTTTAATACCGTGCAAGACATGGCGCTGCAAACGACAGGCCCCTGACCATTAGTGACCTTTACAAAGCACAGTGGCAAAAATACATTTATTTTTTCTCCCACAATCCCACGGTTGAGCCAGTTCTCCTGTATGGAAGTGAAATGTGGATGTTTCTCACAAAAAAATAAAAAATCTTGACGATGCGTTGATGATCTGCCAGTGTGGAATGTAGCATGAGCTTAAAAAGAGGAACGTGGTGACATATAGGTTGGCATTGACGAAAGAATGGATCAGTTTAACCATCTAGAAAGAATGTTAGATGACAAGGTGACGAGCGTAAGGTCGCCAGTGTCCAGGAAGCACCACATTGCCGGCAATGTAGAGGAGAATGGCAATATGGGTACGGAGGTTATACAGGACGCTGATGAACCTCCTGTTGTGAAGTTGAAATATGAGTGTGGCAGTGACCTATTTATTCTATAAAGACACCCCTGTTAGAAGAAATATATTATGTTGAATATATATATATATATATATATATATATATATATATATATATATATTATATAAAACATATATGTACATATATATATATATATATATATATATATATATATATATATATATATATATATATATATGTGTGTGTGTGTGTGTGTGTGTGTGTGTGTGTGTGTGTTTGTGTTCAGAAGTAATCATGAAAAGTAGTATAATCAGAATTATTTTCAACTAATTTTCCTCAACTATAGTCATTCAACCTGAAATACCGTTAGCTAACGCAAAGGCCACTAGCTAATTATGACGTAGACATCCGGCCCATCTCCTGGTCGTAATGTACTCAATTTTGGCTATTTTTCCACCGTCATACTTGCCTGGAAGTGCTAAACCCAATCCGCAAAGTAATGCTATTCTCATAAATACTCTTAGAATGGCTGACTAATCTATATCATGTACTGGCTGGGTAATACAAAAATAATCATCAGAAAAAACTTATCTCATCTGCGATGATAAAATAAAATGCATTTGAACAGACTGAAATGTTAATCATGGGATTAATGTTAAAAGAAGAGCTACAGAGTAATGCAAGAATCCCCAGCAGGACTGAAACCAAAAATATACTTTCCACTTAACAAAATACAGTGTGAACTGACACGTATCCCGAATCAATTGCAACAGACATATTTCAGCAAGAAAGTCCTTCTTTCATTAAGTGGGTGCGTCTACACTGCGGTCAACCATGTCATCAACATACGTCGGAAACCTATCGCATACGTATCACAAACAGGCTAAAAACAAGTTAGCCACCTTAAGAAGTGAACAAATCATAGGCAAATGCTGGGTAATCGTTTGAAGCGAAGTTTACGTCTGCCATTAAGTCTCTGACTTGTATTTAACCTGCTGTGATATGTGTACGATAGGTTACCGACGTGCATTTATGACATGTTTTACCACAGACGATGCACCCTAAACGATCTAATCCTTATCATAAATGTGTTTCACTAAGTGACATAAGCTTAGTTCGTTCAAGAAAAAAAAAACTGTGGGAAGCAGAGCAATCTGTCTCTTGTCTCTTCTATCCTCAAATTAACAAACTTAGCTAGTACTATATGTAGGCTACATACCTATGTGTGTACATGACATGTGCACGCATTGTATATTCGTCAGAGAGAGAGAGAGAGAGAGAGAGAGAGAGAGAGAGAGAGAGAGAGAGAGAGAGAGAGAGAGATCTTGGTAAATCAGTTTCTTTTCATTATAAAGACTTTCTTTGTTACCTTTCGCTCCTTTAATGTCCATCAGTAAACCAGAAAGAGGCAAAGACAAAACAAGTAGATTCTCCGAAGAAGTTTTATTACGAAACTCCTTGAACACATTCACACACTTATTCACCATTGCGGATGTTTGTAACCTTCGTGGATTATCTAGGCTTTCTTTACATATCCTTAAGGATACTGACTGCTGTAACGAACGATGACAGCCAGGTCATGGGTCGCTCGGAGGGGCATGAGCCTCCCGCTGACCTTGTCTGAGCAGGAAACACACTATTGTTTGGATTATCATGTAAGGGCTTCGTTTCCTTATTAAAAGCAGTATTAATCAAATAATCTTTGTGATTAGTTGAACACAGCTCATTAACTATTAAAGGAAAAACACTCAAGAACAGCCAAATACCTTCATGAACCTTTCTCTCTCTCTCTGATGAAGAGCCACGAAAGATTCGAGCACTGTACTCATAAATAAAACATGGGTGGGGTATTTTCTTATGAATATTCCTAAATCCTTTAGACACATTCCTTAATGTTTCATGGTTATTACACCTGAGTGAGAGAGAGAGAGAGAGAGAGAGAGAGAGAGAGAGAGAGAGAGAGAGAGAGAGAGAGAGAGAGTATAAGACGATAAAAATCTGTAAAAAATTGTCATTATATCAGAAAAAAAGCCCGGGGGAATAAAAAAAAAAGCAACAGACGTAAAAACCGAGAAAATACCTATTGCCGGTTAATGGAAAATAAGAGAAAAGCTTCCCATAAGAAAAAAAAAAAAAGAAGGAACAAAAGCCAACCATGCGGCACACAGACGTGGGCGGGTTAGGGAAAGCGCATGGTGAGAGAGAGAGAGAGAGAGAGAGAGAGAGAGAGAGAGAGAGAGAGAGAGAGAGAGAGAGAGAGAGAGGTTGAAGGTGACAGGGTCAAGGGTAACTTGCTGGTTGGCAGGATGACAGCGGGGTTCTGCCAGCAAAGGAAGTGAACATCTGCAGGATTGTTGGATTAAGGAAGGAGGGGAAGAAGGACTTTTCAAAGACGAAGGACAAACAGATAAATCGATGGTCAGGGCTGGTACATTATGAACAGGGACGTTGTTTATAGCATAAGCAGGCATCCGAACAGCCTGGAATGTTTTCAGAGTACCTGACTTGTAAACAGGAAGAGAGCCGGCAGAAACAATGCGTCCAATCTCTCTCTCTCTCTCTCTCTCTCTCACACACACACACACACACACACACACACACACACACACATATATATATATATACAAAATATATATATATATATATATATATATATATATATATATATATATATATATATATATATATATATATATATATATAAGTTGGCTGTCATTCTCTCCAACAGAGAGAGAGAGAGAGAGAGAGAGAGAGAGAGAGAGAGAGAGAATGTACGTGGTTTCTTACAACATGCTCATTCTCAGCACATCCAACTGACAACCCGGACAACAAGCGGACGGGAGATGACATTTTAATCCCGTAGAGTATTACACAACCACGATCCTCGCATCAATTCTTAACATTCGCATACACTGCGTGTAAGACACATCCACCATACACGTGGAATTTAAAAGGGGACGCATACATAAGCTTCTGTATTCCCAAAGCTAAAAGCAGACGCATGCGCAGTTTCTATTCTTTTTAGCTTAACGATAATCTCAACCGTAGAACAATAATTATGTGAAATTTTCCACTCTCCAAAAGATGATTTCCCAGAAGTCTGCACAACCAGTCTAAATTGAATGAAGTAGCAGATTAAAAGCTACGGAATCTTGTCATTACCATAATTATAATAGCTCGCCCTCCATGCCATAAGTCCTTTCCATCTTTCTTATCATCTGCTTTACGCCACAGAAATATAAAGAAAATAGTGCTACAGCAGTGTATCAAAAAAGAACAAGAACGTTTTCTTAATTCGAAAGCATTCTTATGAAAAAAAAAAAAAAAAATCTTTAGTATGTATGTCTGTGCATACTGCAAACACAAATTCCCTCGGGACACAGACAATAATATTTGAATGTTTATGAGTGCACTAGGTTTGCGTGCAAAGACACTCGTTATCCAAAAGTATCTGTAAAACTGACTTCATGACAGCAAATGAATACATATCAATCAAAACTTACTTAAAATTCTCTTCAAACAAGAAATTCGTTAGCAGAATATTCCTGATTGGTAACCTTTACTGAGGTAAGTCTTGGAGTGTGTAGACATGAGAGTCAGCATAGATGTTAACATAAAAAGTACAAGTAATACACACACACACATTATATATATATATATATATATATATATATATATATATATATATATATATATATATATATATATATTTTTATGTGTGTCTGTGTGCAAGGTTTGTTACCTATTCACACGTGACATTTTACTCTCCAAAAATTAGTAAGCCACAAATACCCTTTCCATATAGAATTCAATATATATACTGTATATATATATATATATATATATATATATATATATATATATATATGTATGTATATATATATATGTGTGTGTGTGTGTGTGTGTGTGTGTGTGTGTGCGTTATATTGAATTCAAAATGAAAAGGGTATTTGTGGCTTACTAGTTTTTGGAGCATCAAAATTTCATGTGTGAATAAGTGTGTGTATGTATATATATATATATATATATATATATATATATATATATATATATATATATATATATATATATATATATATATATATATAAAAAGTCAGAGCAACTTATTACATTCAACTAACTACCAAGTACAGTTTAGCACTTAGGTCAAAGGGGGTATTTGGGCTTTAATGGAACAAAACAACATTGCTGTGTCACAACCCAGGACCTGTTTCGTAACACAGACTAAAGGGAGAAGGTAACCACATACTTGTATGGAACATATGTTGTTCAACAAAGCAATCTGTAGTGTAAATGTAACTACATATGCCAATCTCAAAACAAAATATGTTAATGAGGATTCTCTCTAAAGTGAATGCAGTCATAGTTCATGTGGTGAGCACTATGAAGAATTATTGAACGTGGAAGATAGAGAGAGGCAAGCAGGCAGTCCTGAAAGATGCAAGAGTGGAAGGAATTGGTGTAAGCCTGAGGATACTTGCTGAAGTAGAAAGAAAGACGCCAGGAATTCATATAGGAGGAAAGGTTCAGAAGGAATGGATGAAAGTAATAATTGTTCCACTGTGTATAGGTAAAGATGATAAAGGCAACTGTGGGTGTTACAGCACACAACACTGGCTACTATGCCAGGAAAAGTAGATTCGGATTGAGAAAAATAAGACAAATGACAACGACAGATAAGTAAAAAATAGTGTGGGTTAAAACCAGAAGGCAGTGTGTGTCAAAGAAATTTTATTTTTGTTATAAACTGTTATGTGAGAAGTTTGAAATTACGGGGTAAAAGCTGTACTCGGCATCCTTGGCCTAGAAAGCTTATGAACGAACTGATAGAGAGGCAATATGCAAGGTGCTGGGGATGTATTGTACATTAGGTAAGTTCTTGACAGCAACTAAATGTTTTTTTTTATGATGGAAGCATAGCATATTTAGGTTATGCAGAGTTTTGAGTATAATGTAGCATAAGAGAATGGATTATAAGTGGAATGTGGAATGATTGATGCTTGCCGATAATAAAGTACTGAATGGAGTGGATGAGATCTACACAAGAAGTGGACGAATCTGAGAGTGTGTGCAAGGAGAAAATATTGGGAGTGCATTTGAGCATTTGTTATGTTTTGAGGGTAAGCAGAAACCATAAAGATGGAGCAATAAATATTAATATGGATAGTGACAAATTATAAGAGGCTAGGTTATGTAAGTATTTAGGAGCGAATATAACAGGCTATGACAGGGTAAAGACAATACGGGAAGAAAGGTAACAACGTGTACGTTGAATATGAATAAAAGAAAAAGTGTTAAAGCTATAAAAATGAACTGTTTTTGTAGAAAATATGGTGTGAGAACTTCCAGAAAGAGAAATAAGGAGATAAGCAGAAGTGGCAGAAAGGTCACAAAAAGTGTAAAGATAGATCAGATCTTTCAAAGAAGGTCTGGACATGAGGAAAGAATGGAAGATGTATATCATATGAAAGTTAGGAGGAAAGAGAAGAGGAAGGCCTATAAAGTACTGAGCAGAGAGAATGAAGAGGTTGTTGGAAAGGAAGAGCTCTAATATTCAGGAACAACAAGAGTGTCAGCACACTAAGAGGTGAATAACACTGTACGCTGAGGTTCAACGTGTATGAAGCAGATAGTGCCATGGAAGTTTTCTGCACAGGGGTTCATTCATCATTCAACAGTTAGCATATGAATGTGGAAGTGATCATTCTGTTATCTTCTTTCTGGAGCTATACCTTTTAGGAAAATCGTCTTTATATATATATATATATATATATATATATATATATATATGTATATATATATATATATATATATATATATATATATATATATATATATATTATATATATACATACATGTATACATATATGTATGTATATATATGTACACACACACAACACACACACATATATATATATATATATATATATATATATATATATATATATATATATATATATATATATATATATGGAACGCTTTCTCCTAATGCCATCACGATTGGATTTCCTAAGGGGCAACTTAACGGCTCGGTCTTTTGGTCGTCCCTTCTGGGACCTATGGAAAATTAGTCGAAACTAAGTGAGAGCGACTTTTTTCGTGAATAATTTTATCTATTTGTACTCCCCCTCCTTTTTTTTTTTATCTCCCTTAGGAAGAGTATTCACCCTCTTCTCGACATTTCATATATCTGACCCTTAATTATTTTATTACATTCAGAAATTTCAATGTATATTTTAATTCTTCAAATATCTCCTAGTTATCTGCTTATTAACAATCTTACTGTTACAGACTATAAAATTGTTAATTATGCTATCTCAACACGAACACATCACTGCCAATAAGTTTTTTTTAACCACACATTAGATATCAAAGGAACAATCCTAAGCTACTATTCTGATAAATTATTTACCTCCACCAAAGCAAAACTTGAAAATGAATAAAATGTAAAAGGCTGAACACTCGAATCCATCTCAAGATCTACAGTGCACTTTCTTGGTTCATAGTCCGTCCCTCCACTAAATTTCATCTAGATTCAACGATACTCTTTCAAGATATCATTTGAGGAAACAAACAAATTAACATTTAAGTAAATAAACAAAGAAGTGAATACGTATCCTCCAGCTAAGTCAGTTGGGGAAGATAATAAGGAGTTGGATAGAGGCCAAAAAACAATGAGAAAAACCATCATGATGGCAAAAAATCCGATCGCTTTATCAGCCTTCAAAGATCTGTCGTATACAGGATTTATTTACCATTCCAGTGGCAGCTATTCAAGTCGGGAAACCAATTCACACCACTGCAGTCTCTCGGCGTTCAGTTAGTAATCTTAATCAGCTCAGTAGGCACATGATCTGATGTGTGAAGAGGTGCCAATAGGAGATTAGAAGACAAAACAGAGGATATCAGTGTTATCGCCTCCTATGCAGTATTCTCGCATTCCCTTGCTGGAACTACTAGTAGACTGCTCTAATTTTTTACGAGCTTCGAGTTGGGTTACTATTTTTCCTTGGCTTTCACAGCCTCGAACACTATATTTCAGTACCTTTGGGATCATTATGCACTTACTAGATCTGAGATGGATACTGCGTTTCCTTGCCTTTGAGATCCTTGAAATCTACCTCTTAATAGCTTTGGCATCATCAGACAGTTATTAGCTCTTTTTTGAATAGTAATCCCTTGGCTTTGAGATCTTTGATCATCTAAACTGGACACTAGACACTAGACCCTAGAGCCTGATTAAATCGGCTTTAATATACTTCAACACTTCTTAGTAGCTTTTACATCATCTGACACTTATTAGCTTTAAGTTAGTGGCTACCGCCTTTGCTATGAAATGTTTGCGCACTTCACCATAACAGCTTTGAGACCATTTTGCACTTTCCATCTTACCTTCTAATAAGGCATTTTTAACCATAAATTTAAGTTAGATACTCTCCTCTCATGCTAAGAGTTGGTAAGTCCTTTTAAATGTTACCTTTAAATTACCCATTTCCTAGATCCGAGATGATTGGACACTCACCTCTTTACCTTTGAGGAGATCCTGCGTTCCCTTACCTTTGAGATCGCTAAGCACAATTTCACTGAGCACTGAGACCCTTGGTCGCTTATCCTCTTAGCTCTCGGGTACTCTAAAGATTACCTCCTCAACTTGAGACCTTTGAACACCTATCTACTTAATTTTGCGATTTCTGGGCGCTTATGGCTATAAAATTTCTCTTCTGCCATTTGAAGTCGCTAAGCATTCTCTCATTATCACTGAACACTCTTACTTACTTTAGATATTTCTCAAAAGTATCCGTAACTTTTATTTAAGTTTGACGAATCATTTAATATGTCTCTGTTAAGTAACTAGAAGTGGTGCCGCCTATCAAGAGAAGTTATTCGATATTTCTTGTACTCGTCATATTTCTGTTCTTTAAACAGTGGTTGAATCAAATTTGGCATCGTTTGCCCTTCTCCGTGCCCCCCCGCCAACACCACCATAAAAAGGATATTTCTAACAGTCTCAAAACACCAGCACAAAAACTAGCATCAATAAAATCATGATTTTTTGTATATGGATTTATCAATATTTTCCCACGACAACGAATAACCTTGTTATTGGGAGCAATGTGAAACTGGCATGGATAAAGCTTGTATTTATTCAAATATTTTTTTCTATAATCTCATTCATGTTCCATCGGCTAAAACCCCCGGTGAGTTGGAATAAACAAAACACGCGCATATTTTCCATTAATAATTTCGTTACGGAAAAGTTTATAGTTCATGTCGGGGCAGCGTTAAAATTTCCGATTAAGTCTTCAATTTCGCCCTATGTAACGTCAAAACATTTTGCGCCGTTAAAATAATAAATGGTATTTTTGTATTTACGGGTTGCAGCTTTTCAGTATAATCCTTCACATTACAGAAAATTTTTTTATATAATATACATATATACTGTATATGTGTGTGTGTGCATGTGCATTTATTTATATACATATATGTATATATATATACATATATATATATGTGTGTGTCTGTCTGTGTATTTTCTCTAATACATACCTTACAGAAAAATCTGAATAATTATATCCTGTTTACATCCAGGCATAAATATCACTGGGAAATTTCGAGTATTCCTTATCTGTGTCGAACAAACACTACGACAAGCATTCATTTCCCTTACTCGTGATAATCGTTCTCCCAGCATCTTCGAATCATCCAACTTCCTTCCCAAGTTTCATCAGTCTCAGCAACTCAACTTGAAAACAAAAAGGGACCTTGAACTAAATTCTCTCTCTCCTGACCATACTCGGTATCTCTTTAATATCTTGGAGGCATTATGCAACGCTGGAACTGAATGGCTGAATATTCAATCCTAGCACAGCAACAATTCGTTTCTCTTTAATATTGATGGGACCTTGCGTTATGGATGAATTATGGGATTAACTGTATGAGTGCCATACCCTAACGCTCGAACAGTGTTTTCTTTATTATCCAAAAGCATGATGCTATAGAACTGAATGGCCGAATGCAATACTCGCCGAGAGGTTATCTGTGAGGCATTAAACAATGTAGAAACTGAGGGACTGAATATTCTACATCGGCCTTATTCCAACTAGATTGAATGCGGTGATGAAATAAGAGATGGAACTAATCCCCTCTCGCGCATTTTACTTTATCAGAAGTATGAAAGTTCATGCTAAATAAATATATAAAATGAAATAATATTCATGAATAAAGCAACTGTAACTCGACTTACAGCAGGCAACAGTAACTCTTGCAATACCTTGTTAAATCCGGTATATCCCACAGTCTCTCTCTCTCTCTCTCTCTCTCTCTCTCTCTCTCTCTCTCTCTCTCTCTCTCTATGTATGCGTGTCATGTATATCAATGCATGACTGTGGTCTCAAATGTTCAACAGTCATGTCTTTAATATTCTGCACCTGTTCCCAACAAAACAACATAGTTCGCCATTCATCTTACAGCTTGTGTGAGGTGACCAATAAGTCCGGTTAATCATCTACTAGTAGGTGTAAACAATTCATATATCTGCCTGCCTTATTCTCTCTCTCTCTCTCTCTCTCTCTCTCTCTCTCTCTCTCTCTCTCTCTCTCTCCTTTGTTCTCTTCCAGACTACCTAATGTTTCTTGCACGTAAAGAGAAATTCTCTGCCACGTGTTAAAAGTGGGTGAAGGTGACCTATCCATAAAAAGTCGTTCAATGTCTGAATTTTTCGCTCACGCACACTATCCCTCTGACAGCGATACCTGGGAAGCACGTCCAAAACAATAAGGAAGCGACGAGCATTTGACCGTCAAGACGATGGCGTTGTGGAATTTTATCAGTTATCCCAATATTTTTTTTTAACCCCCTCTGTTTATTTTACTCCTGGTTTCCTTTCCCTAACTTGCTTGGTCCTCGGGCAAGCCTTAGGCGCGTGAGGATATTGCCAAAAAAAGCTCTCCCGTGAGGAACTTTGAAAACCTGCTCATGATCTCAACACCCGGAAGTAATTACCTGTTGAAATTGTGATATGGCATCCGCGTCCAACCGTCTCACTCAATTATAGCCTCTACAGAGAGCGCCGGCAAGGCCGATATTTCCGTACCTGTGAACCTTCATCTATTGTTTTCCATATTAGGCTTTCCAGAGCAATACTTCAGAGACGGGATCTCTTTGCCGAATCATCCAGAGAGAGGGTGGGTGTTCACCCCGAGGGGTTGGAGGTGTGGGGTGTTCTCCCCGTGGGGATGGTGCGGGAAGGGGGAGTAAAGAATGTTATGTCTTGATGTTTTCGTCTGTTATG
The DNA here is from genome assembly GCF_040412425.1 of Macrobrachium rosenbergii. NCBI lineage: Eukaryota > Metazoa > Arthropoda > Malacostraca > Decapoda > Palaemonidae > Macrobrachium > Macrobrachium rosenbergii. The sequence goes on along the minus strand of NC_089757.1, from coordinate 4,043,976 downwards.
ATAATTACTTTGCAGCCTGTTCACTTATGCATCGCCCTTAAGTGACGTTAACAACTAGCTACAGGTATTGTTGACATTCTTATTACCACAAATAAAGTGGTAAACTTTATACATAAAATCACGTGTAAAAGTGATTGTGTAAGTGTATATATATACATATATATATGTATGTATATGTATATATAAGGTATACAAGCAACAGCTCAATTCATATATTAATGAGCCGTCACGTGTATGCCATTCATGCAATCATGAATCTGAGGATTTTCCAGCTTTCTTCCTTTATAAAAATGACTTATTTACTTATTTAGAATGGGATGAGTAACGTGCAACAAACTTGTTATTATCCAATGATTTACTAAAAATCTCTACTAAAAAACTATATATATATAGAAACGAGTGTTAAACTGCGCTGCAATACGATGGATATTCAACTTGACGCTTTCATGGCATCCATCTCGCGATTAGAAAAACCACGATCGCGGAATCAAGGAGAGAGAAATCTGTGAAATGACTAAGTCAATTATCATGGCAAGCACAATATTCGTGTCGGAGATCAGCACGCAGTTTCTTATGTAATAAAATTTTACCTCGCAACGGGATGGAACCCTCGCATCTCACTGAGTCTTGGGTTTAATCTCATATTGAGCAGAAATGTATTGTCTTTTATGATGATCAAGTTGTTGTTATCGTACTGTTATCAAAATCCACATTTATGTAAAGTAATGTATTTACAAATGATAAAATAAATTGTCTTAAAGAAATGACAGTCTAGTACTGTCATTTCTAGCAATAATGGTAATATTAATAATAAATGTGGATTTTGTAATAAACATATTCACAATAATTGTAAAACCTCATTCAGGGCAATACTTCAAACTTTCATATATAATATATATATATATATATATATATATATATATATATATATATATATATATATATATATATACATATATATACATACATACATACATACATACATACATACATGTATATATACATATACATATATATATTACTTTCTTTCCCCCCGCCTCAAGCAAGTCTCGAAATTTTTCCAAGAGCTAAACCTATTTTCCTGCAAATACTCCCTTTGGACGAGCTGAAGAGCCCAGGGCATGAGGTAGAGGACAAGCTTTCCCTTGGGCGAAATTTATGTGGTCTGGTTACATTCGTAACACCAGATATATATCTCCTCATAAATCATTCGGGGGGGACGGGAGGAGGGGCAGAAGGAAGAACAAGTGAGATAGTGGCCAAAGTGCTCAAAACAACAAGAGCAACTTTAAATGAATTGCATGCAAACACATCAACAACAATAGGTACAATAATGTATTATCATATTATGATAATAAGTGTGGAGGTTTTGAGGGTTCAGACAATGGTAACCATAATAAAGATATCACTTAACTCTGGTATCAGTACCAGCATTTTTACCAACAACAACAACTACAGAACTAAAAACGATAGCATGATAATGATGAGGACGGTGTATTTACAAACAAACACAACAAACTCGCAGCGGTTCTTCACGAACAAACAACAGATACAACACCATAACGACCACAACAACGCATCAAGAATCACATGTGTAATAATAATAATAATAATAATAATAATAATAATAATATAGTTTTACTTAACAATTATCGCGAAACAAGCAAAACGTGTTCCTCTTTCCGCCCAGACGGTGAATATGATAAATCACACGAATGACTTTGGCATCGAGTGAATGATACGAAAGTCGTTAAGAAAGAAAATAATTTGACCGTAACTCGTCCTTCAAGTCACAGAGGCCTCCCAGCCCCTAAGCCCCAGCCAACCCACAATCCCCTGCGGCTCCCATCCAACAAGCGGTACTTCCCATCCCATACCGGCGGGCCTTCTGCCCCGCCACAACAGGTTCCCCCCTCCATTATTGCATGGATGAAGCACTGTTGCCATATGTTCATGCTGCGTATGTGCCACGTTTAAAACCCGCTGAACTGTGCACATTACATGTATCGCATACAAACAGTGTCAGGAGAATACAAGTCAATTGAAAAAGAGAGACAGGGAGAGAGAGAGAGAGAGAGAGATGTTCGTGCGCTATATCTTACTTTAATATCTAGTGCAGTATTACACTATTCCTTTTTGCGTTGCCCCGCTGAAGGTCCAAAACGATTTCTTTCCAAATGACTGAAAGAAAACGTAAGTGAAGAATATTGAAACAATAATAGGCCATGGAAAAAAGTGAGGAAAAATTACAGAACTACAAGAAATCCTTAAGAATCGCATCGATTATGCTACAAAGCGTCAAAAACAAAAGGTACAAAACATACCTGACATGCATATAAAATATCCTGTAAAATAACGAGGAAACGCCCCCACATGTACACACCTGGGCCTCATAATCAGTAAAAGCGGCGTTGAACACGTCAGTTCATTTCGCCAAGTCACCTAAACATACAAACGCCAAACCTGTTAGAATGTCTGTTGAAGACAAAGTAAGAATTTTAAAAAATCACATGACCTCATGATTTATTTCATATTCTACAATATTTGTGCTTTAAACATCCATATATCATATGCTACCCTCTATGAAAACTACAAAATTTTAAAGGACATAAATCTGAGAAATAAAAACCAGTTATATGATAAATTTCTTGTTTAAAAGAAAGTCAACCCTTCTTGAATTCTATGTTTTGGTTTTTGGTTGAACACAAATAATGCCTTTGCTGTCCGTTGGCCTCGCTATGACCCACTCCCACAACACCACTCAAGATAAAATGACGTCTAAAAATGTAACATGAAAAGTTATGTCATGTGAACGCATTATAATTCAACAAACATTGATGCTTGAACTATAAGCTATAAATAAAATTTTCCTATAAAAGCTTCTACAATCCTCACCAATATGAACCTGTCAAAACTAAACTGGTGACCCTAAAATTCTTTAAATGGCTCAGCAGGAAAAACCAGGAGAAAAGTGGCCTGAACACAAATTTTTCATTTTTATATAACAATACACGATAAAGAAATGCAGACGGAACAGTGAATTTCTAAATTGCTTAACTAAAAACAAAGATACATGGCAGTCACCTATTGGAAAGATGAAGTTAATGAAAATCCAAATTGTCGAGCGGGAAAAAATGTGATTGCACACTGAATTTCATGTCAAAACATTGCTGTTATTGCCATTTTTCAGATTGCAATTCTGAACAATTGATGGCATAATTCTGTCAACATGTAAATAAAAAGATCGGCACAGACGCACTCCTCATGATTTAGAACGTACTCGTTGCACAAAGATTAAAGATTGAAACTGTTCATATTTCACTTGGCACAAAACTAAAAAAATCACTGAATAAACACTTGAAAACGAAACATGAATTACTGACTGACTAAAATGTCTTATACACACAGTAGTGAAAGTTAAATGACAGAATACCCAAATACTGGTAAAACCTAAACAGATTTGTATATTGATGGTTCTTTGACAATCAACAGCGAGATTTTCATAACGCCGCAAGTTTTCGGATCAGAAAAGATAAACCATGGTCAATACTAGGGTGGGTGACAAGAAATCAGAGCCAGCAGCAGTTGACACACCATCTGTAGGGGCACACGGAATGGAAGTAGCAACGTCATCCTAAAAATGAAGGCTTAGGACGTAAGACCACAAAGAGGCTCGAAGCTAACACTGAGAGTGGGAGAGTCATTATGATTGTAAGAGAGTCTGTTTCAGTAAAACACAAAAGCAGTTGCTCAACAAATGCGTCAAAATTTTCTGCTGGATATTAAGAATGAAACTGGTGGTAAAGGAACTCATCTACATATACAGAGAGAGAGAGAGAGAGAGAGAGAGAGAGAGAGAGAGAGAGAGAGAGAGAGAGAGCTTGTACACGACCAAAATTTTCAGCATTACTGAAACAACAGAGATCCGATGAATACTAAACAAAACGAAATACGAAACTCAAATTGGAGTTTACCTCTAAAGGAAACAATTGCAGTGAAGAAGGAGGAAGTCATGATTCAATAAACAAAAAAACAAAAGAAAACAAAATAAGTGAAAAGGGGTGATTTCAAAGTCTAAAATGGATATACAGAAATACTGTATAATGAACATAACAAATGGAAAAGCATAAAACAAATGTGAGAAAGAGAAAGAGCACCTGACAAAGGCTCATAAGACCCCCCCGTGTCTCTCTCTCTCTCTCTCTCTCTCTCTCTCTCTCTCTCTCTCTCTCTCTCTCTTCGCCCACCCCCTCCCCCATCCGTGTGTGCGTGTAAGTACCAAATGTAGGTCAGACAGGAATAAGACAACAACATCCTGTTCAACCTTGCTTACTTTAGGAGAAAAAAAAAAAAAGCACGTACACTAAAGCTGCATGAGCTGCGCTGATAAGTAAACTGCCTGAATTATGTACCGAACACCGACGCGTCTATTGAAAGAAAATAAAAAACACTTCAAGAAAGGCGAAGCCAACCAAACCAATAATAATCCTACACAAGCAAACAGGGCGATAAACGAAAGAATGGATAAATATTATAAATCACCACGTATTGAGAGTAGATTCTAAGGACAGTCTACACGTGATAGGTCGAGTTCTTATACCTGCAAAGACAGTCGACTACAGTACGTTAATTAATGTCGAGGTATTCTACGAAAAGCTGTCGCCAGGCAGAACACCGAAACTATCACGTAAAGAAAACTAACGTAGCCACTAGACGATACAAATCGTGAAAGTTGGTAACACATAATGAAACAGCCTTAAAATTCATAATGGCGTATGAGAAGCATATTTTGGGTGGGGATGGTGTTGACGAGTGTGATGTACAAGTGCGTGTGCGTCAGCGCGGCAGGCGGGGAGGGAGGGGGCGCCCCTATCTAATAAAGGCACTAACTGTATGGGAAATTATGTCCAGTCACGCTTCCATTTTCCAAACAGGATCGTAAGTAGGAGAATCTAGAGAAGACCAGATAACGGCGTCATCCAGCCGGTACCTGACAATAAAGAAGCAAAGAGCTTTGCAATCAAACTTCACATTTCCTTCGTGACTAGAGGATATTTGGATGATGGCAGCCTGAGCGCAAGAAAAAGAAAGCGTGGAGCCTTATCGTCACACTAGCAATCCCCGCTGACAGAAGTGTGATTGGGTATTCGCAGACTGTACTAAAAAAAAAAGGGCACTATACAGCTTGTAATTTAACCTAACTCCGC